>NW_028301563.1:15505000-15795000 GCF_042242905.1 Orbicella faveolata
CAAGCAAGTGTAAATCAGCTTCCAGGATCATCAGATGTCAACAATCGGCGGTTTCTGTCGGTAGCAGTGTTTCTGATAACTGCAGGAAGTTTTAGACGTTCACAAAGCTTGAAAAGTTAATGCATAAATCCCAGAATGAAGAGGGCGAAGATATGTCGAAAGCGAATGCGAAGATCGAGTTATTTTAAGCAGTGCATTCTGAAGCATTAGTATTTTGTTTCACCGAAAGACCGTTGGTTTGGACTATTTTGAAGCACTTTCTGTCTTTTCGATGTGCGTTGACGTTTCGCCACAAAAGTTGGAAAAACTCCCCCATCAAGTTGTGGCACCACGATACTAAAATACCTTTTTGAGGCTGGGACAACCATTTTTCCCGTAAAGAAATATGTACTTTTAACGGAAGACGTAATACAGTGGTGAAGTTCACTGACTGTGTAGTTTTGCCCTGGGTTTGAGACGATGAATGAATCGGTAAACGCGCGCATCGCCGGATGTAAATTGACGACTTCCGCTCGAATAATTTTTTCTTTTCTTTAATTCATGAGCCATATAACAAACAACTTAATAACCTCGACCGTTCGGTCGTAACGGAAAAATCTCAAACCTCGGCCTACCGTATTGACCTCGCTATCGCTCGGTCAATACGGCAAGGCCTCAGTTTGAGATTTTCCCGTAACGACCTCACTCTCGGTTATTAAGTAGTTAGTAATTGCTAGGCCCCACGAGCCTTTCGCTAAAAGCACTATTAGTGGGTAAATAAAGTTGTTGTTGTTGTTTTAACTAATATATCTTTTAAAGATCTAAAGAGGATTGTAACCGCTAGTGATGTTCATAGACATAGTGGCTTTCTTCTTTGCAGTATTATCTCTATGAATACGATGACGAGGGACTTCCCTCAAAACGTCCACGGCACTGTCTTCCTTTCGCCGTGATACATTTGTTGAGAAATGAAAGTACCGCTGGTGTAGTACAGCCCATGCCTCCTTCAGAGAAGCCTGCGAGTCCTGTTAAAGAATCTAACAAACTAACTGAGGTACGTTCAAGTAGGGGGCCTGTGTGACAGTTAGGTCGTGTTCTATTAAACCGTTTCAACCACAACCGTTTTGGGTTGATACAGTTGACGTTTCTCAGTAGAACAATTTTGCAACCGTTTTCGTTTAAAACGCGGTAACTCCTGGAAAGAGTCCTTACGCGAGCTACAATCGCGCGACATGATCACGCAAATGCTTTTTCAACTTGGTTTGATGGCGGTTGAAAAAGTTGGTCAACCAAACCACATGGAGCACACAATCTTGTTGAGTAGGATAAATAAAGGATGAAAAGAATGAATAGTAAACCTTTGTCTCCCGTTATCATCTCTTGCACAAACATACATGTATCCTGCAAAACACTGTAGCGCTAAACTCGTACCTTGTAGGCCTTTTCGCGTTGTGCAAAAATTTACGTCATTAGAATTATATGTAAACCAGAAAATTTTTGCACAGCGAGAAAAGGCCTAGTTACTAGTTAAGCGCACTAATTTTTGCGCGACTTATTCGCGTAAGAGATGTTACTCCACAAGATTGTGTGCTCCCTGTGATCAAACCAGCCGAAAACGGTTTTTCCCCAATAGAACGCGAAAATACCCAACCAACCAGAAACGGTTGATATCAGTAGAACACGGCCTGAAACTTAAAGCTTGCGGTTTCTGTCGAGGGTCAAGTCTATCATTCGGGAACAAACAGAGAGCAAATGGTCTAATTGTTTAATATATCCCGGAGACTGAACTGTTTGGCATGCAGTCATGTCAATAAAAAAATGAGACGTTGACGGTTTTGTTTCATACTTTCTGGCAATAATACATACTGAAAGTTGGCGAGCAGAGAGACACTTGTGTAGGTAATCAGATAACGTTTTGGTCTACAGTCCAGTTTTACCGTAGAAACCCAAGTGATTAATACGTCACGTGTAGCCTTTCTTGTATACCTTGAGCTTCTCGGGATAATATTAATTCGATTCAAAATTTTTAACCGTTTTCTCTCACAGGGCATGAAGACTCCTTCCTTTAGTGACGAAGATGGCATTCTGGCATGGAGAGGCTTAGTAACGAGTAACGAAAAGAGCTTGGGTTGCGTGTCGTTATTGACGGGGCACAAACTGGGCCTCAACTTTTGGTGAGTAGTAATGGCGGACGCGCCTTGTTTTTGTGCGTGCTAAAGCTGTAACTGAGCTTTCTATGTGTATCATTACTGACGAGAAGATGAATAATCCACCGTTGTTACGAAGATCTTCCTTAAACTATCTGAGATTTAAAATAGCCCTGCTCTCATTGACATTCGCTTAGCGGGCATGACAATTTCCGCGAGGAAGCTTTCATTTTTTTTACAATGTCTTTATGGATTATGGTGGATGCTTTATGCAGTGAAAATTACATGAACCAACTGTGACTTGAGTAAGTGAGTTCAGTGTTGTCGCTATTAGTTATGTTTCGTTATTGAGATTTTTGATTATCCCCCGAAAGACTATACATGTAGCCCCATTAGCGATCCGCGCCTTTCAGTGGTAAGTGACCACATTTCAAAGATCAAAATGTTTTCTGTGTAACTATTTAAAGTCTCTATTTCTGAAATCGCACGTAACCTTGGCATCGACAATACGAGTGGCAGCCAAAATAAGGATTATGAGTTGCATTGTGTCCTTCTTTGTTTCAGGAAATCTTATCTTGACGTCTCCAGAAAAATGCCTTTAAAACAGTTGAGTTTGATGCTACCTGGAGATGCAAAAAGCGCTTGGAAGTCACCTCGTGAGTATTGAAGGCTTCAGTCTCGTTCCCAGGGTCTATATTTACCCTGCCACTTTTAGACGAGAGGGTAGGCACGGAGACCGGTGAACAAGCTTGTTACACATGTAACCACAGTACCACAGCACAAGTAATTAAGTCCCAAAACGGCATTTTTTTTTGGTCTGAATTATGGGGTTCGAAAAGTTGAAACTAATATGAGTGGTGCAGATAGGCCTCTGTACCGTTAACTTCTACTCAAGGTCAGGTTAGTTTAGCGCGCTGTCCTCGTTACCTGGAGGTCCCGGATTCAAGCCCCTCCCTCTTGCCACCAGCTCGATTTGTTCGCGTTGGTCTCGGGTTCAATTCCTTGGCCCAGCAAGTAAAAAGTTAACTGGTCCGCCTCCTGCCATTTGGGATGTTAAACTGTGTTATGTTTATTTGTAGTATTAGATTCAGAATTTGTTGACGTTGGCCCAGAAAAGCCTCATCCAGGAGTGGTCAATTAAGACCTTTGTTTATCTATTTTTATTTTATTTAAAGTGATATCCCTGGGTACGGATAATGAGTACCAGAACTGAAAGGACCATTATGAAATGAGCGGCCTGGTGAAGGTTGGGCCCACTGACGCTTGTAGTGACAGTTTATGGTGGTTTAAATGATTTGAGATTTGTTAGGGCACGTTATCAACCTGTACCAGATTCGGAGACTTTGGAGATAACAACAAAATATCATTCTTGTCTTTTTTTTTTTTTTTTTTTTTTTCTTTCTTTTTTCCGAAATGTCCAGAGAAACGACTGCGAGGCCGCAAGTCAAATCACAGTGGACTGTGGACAGAAGTAACAAGTTTAATTATATTGATACTGATAGTCTTTATCTTTTAAAAATCCTGCCTTGATGACGATCCATTTTACCTTTTCGATAGTGTTGTACCGAAACCACGTCCTCAGTCTTTGCACAATGAAGCCGGCGCCAAGGCAACCCAATGAAAAGTTCACAAACTTCACGAGACACTTGGCCATTAAAGCCAAAGCGGTAAGTTGTCAGCTGAATAGAACTGAAAACGGCCTGTCAAACATGAAGGCCAGGCCTTTTCTCGTGGCCTAAGAACGTAAATGTAAATGCGACTGAAAGTCCGAGCTAACAAGAAATACTACTTATAATTATGGCGATTGTTTCCGCGAGAGTTTGCATTGGGGGATGGCCTTTCTTTATATCTTACAAAGTGTAATCAAATTGTTAATATGCTATGAAACGTGGTTACACAAGATAAATACACTGCGAAGCAAAGCGCGTAATTTATGGCGAAAATTTTCTAAAACGCTGTAAAAACACATCCAAAAGTCTTTTTCATTTATTTTCGAAATAAAGCCCTAATTGATCTGTGATATTCAAGAAACAGAGATTTTGGCAATACGAGTGTCCACTCTCTTGGAAGAGTTCTAAATAAATGTGTTTTTTATACCTTTTATACATTTGTCGTCTTTAATTTTTATCGAAGATTCTTTTGTAAATTACTTCAGATGACGCGGGCGTTTTTAGTAAGTGATTAATTTTATTCTTGCTTTCTTTTTCACAGGCTGGTGTACTGTGCATCGATTCATTCACTAGCTTGTTTCTTGTTCCTTCTAGTAAACTGGCCATACGTCTTGGTAGGTGTATTTTTGTCCCTTTTCTTGTTTTGAGCTTGTACTAACTGGGAAACGCAACTCCAAATTGACAAGACAATCAAATTCAATTTCGTCGTCTGCATAAAATAAGCGCGCAGTGTTTTCCTATCAATTACAAGCAGGTGATTGGGAAATACCTTCACAGGTAAGTTCTAGTTTGCAAAAAACTTTTTTCAATGCGATTTTTGGTACTTAAATGAATTCAAATTAAGTTCGATTTGACGTTCATCCTCGTCACCTGCCTGTTGAAAGTATTCGTTTACAAAGGAAGGGCAGGGCTATTTCTTGCACTAACCTTATTAGAAATTAAACGTTATATAACTCAAATTATCCTCGCATTGGTTCTTACTTATGATCTATTGGAGGAGATACGTACAGGTTACATACGTTATTAACATTTCTTGGTCTCTTTTTTTATAGAAAACAAATATATTCCATGTTGCCGTGCTTCTGTTCAGTAATAGATCACAGTTGACGCCAAAATGTGGTAAGAACATTAGTGGGACACTCGCCTAACGGCTCGTGTGCAACGTTTTTGTTCTGTCAACATTTTTGACGTCATCTGTGATCTATTACTGAACAGACGCAAGGCAACATGGAATCTACTTTTTAATTTATGGAACGTGTAAGCACACCACCAAAGAATGTCTTTCTGATTGGTACAACTTAGCCTTTGTACTTTTGATTCCACTTTAATTCCTTTATTTGATTTCAAGTGATTGCTCATATGTCTCCTAAATCGAAAATTATTATGCTTTTGCGTGTTGTTTCTTTCTTGCTGCAACTGTCCTTTTCAATCAATGTAAGCTAGCATAAAATAAAAACCAATCAGGAAATGCAACTAGTTTTAAAGTTGGAAATACAGTTGACTATAAAAATAAGCGAAAAAACGAAACGACGTTTTGGTGTCATCTTGGCACCATTATCAAGCAAAGAATGCAACAGAAAATGGCTTTATAACACCTCACTGGATTGACAGGGAACAGTTATGTTTATTGTATAGTTTATCTCACACCTTTACTTTCAGTATAAATTATCATTTCTGTTGAATTCTTCACTTGATAATGGTGCCGAGATGACACCGAACCGTCGTTCGGGGTTTTTTTTTTTTTTTTTACGCTGATTTTTATAGTCAACTGTACTGAATGAATTGATCTCGTAATATTCTCAGTGACCATTAGAAAGTTGCCTTAGACTGAGGTAGTAACTAGTTCTGTTCGCATACTCGTAGGATTCTGCACAGCTGAGAAGCCACCTCGAATGTTTTGTATTGTGTGTCGCCGGCATTCAAGTTTACTCTTCCCAACCTCCGCTTTGCCTCAAGCAAGTCCTGCGACCTCACCACCGGGCAGTCGATCAGCCCCTGCTTCACATACAGGTATTACTGCAGAGACGGTTACGGCCGCCGTAAGACCAGCGTCGTTGGATTTAAAAGCACAACACAAAGCAAAGATCGTAGTATCTTCACCAGAGAATAACTTTCCTAAGCGCACACATCCACGCCATATCGCCAAGAGATCCCTTTCGTTTCCATTTAGCCCTGTGAAAGATTACAACAAACGTTCGCTCAGGATTTCGAGGAGTGCAAGTACTTCTGCAAGAGACGGTTTCCGGGATGGCAATTCAGAACTCAAGCCTCCTACACCAGACAGATTTCTTGAGTTACAAACCAACTGTAACGGTTCATCAAGAGCGCGAGAGTTTGAACAATATTCCTGCCCGGGATCTCAATTAAAATTATCGATGTCGACGCATGACGCAAGTAAGAAGAATGTGGCCATGAAACAATCCCAGCTAACTCCACCAACTGCCAAAGAGGCGTGCCATGAAAACTCGTGTACGGAAAAGAAACTCTCAAGCTCTGTAACTGGTGGAGGGAAATACGATGCATCATTTTCCAGCATTTCTCTGACAAAGAATGAATCTCCGGTAAAGTCACCAGCTGCTTGCGTTATTCCAAGCCCCAGTAGTGGCGGTTTGTCGCCCTTTTGGCCTGATTCCCCAATTGTGTTTTCCTCTGGTTCCGATAAGAGTCCATTCTTATATGATGCGCCTTCGAAAAAAGACGAAAGAACTGAAGGTAAGAGAAGATTGCCAGCGAACAGTGGAGATAACTGGCGCGTCAATCTGTCACAGTCAAGAGATGAACTATCCGGAAAAATGACGCGGCAGTTGACAAAAAGAGACGAAGAAGCTGATTCCACTCCTAGGATGTTAATGGGAAGACCTTTTCGAGCGTCGGAAGAGAAAACTCCTGACGGTACAAAATTACATCTGGAGAACTGGAACACAACCTCGTCATTCTTGAGTGACAAACAAGCCTTGCACAGCTTGAGGAAGGCAGCTGCTCTTCAGAAAGGCTCTAAACTCCATAACAGCACAGAGTCCCGCGATGATCTGCAAACCATTGACATGGAAATCTCTGAGCCGTCGAACACAGACTCATCAAACCTGACAAACATGGGAGCTGATGATAGCTTGGACAAAGTGGCTATGCGTTCAAGACTCCTTCAAGTGCACGATGATCTACAAACTGTCGATATGGAAATATCCGAGCCATCAGAATGTCCCATTATTTTAAGTCACGCGTTTTCGTGCGCCCCCTCGGTGCCACTTCACGATTGTTCGTCGAGCTATCCAATACAGTTAGCCAGTGGTATTACACCAGTTGCGGGAGGTCTACATTCAGGTGGCTCCATTACCAAACATGCGCATGATTCTCTGGAGAGTTCTTTGCCATCAAATACCGCAAAGATCTCAGAGCTATCGTTGTCAGCATTCAACGATTCTGGGAACTCAAGGAAAGAAGACGTTAGAAACTCCTTGGAGCACGACGAGGTCGATAACGAAATGTCCCTTGCGCCTAACGAAAGGGCATTTGCAATGGGCAGCATAACACTAAACGTGCATATGTACCCCAAAGCCTCGGAATCAGGTGACATTGTAGAACCCGTTGATATGGATATTACCGATGACGTGGAACTGTTGTCTAACACTTTCGAGTTCGAAGATGACCGACCTACAACTAAGAAAACAGCAGGGGTACTCGATGATTACAATGCAAATAGCGGTGTGGAAAGGTTTTCGCCAAAAGAATTGGCAAACGATCCTATTGAAAATAAAGGTAGTCTGGGTACTGGTTGTTATCTCAGTAAGCAGCATGTTTCTGGGACAAGCGAAGACAGGGTACTAGAGGTTGTAGAGAACGCAGCGTCAGGGATCACCACTGACCATTCTAATGACAAATTGACGAGTAATAAACGATCTTATTCTAGCCTGACCTCGTCATCCGAGCAAGATATTGATGCTAGGGTTCTCAACCCTTTGCAGCAGAAACCAAAACACGTTTCATCGGAAGATGCGACTCAGATGACTTGTTCACCATTACCAAGTAAGAAAAACCCTTCAACGTGCTCGATCACTAACCGTAAAGCTATTGGATTTTCTCTGTCACCAAAGAAATCCACAAAGGTTATTGCGCGCTTGTTGAAAACACTACAAAACACCTTTGCGGTCAAGACGAATTGTGATCAACCTTCTCTTTGTAAATCCAACGACTTAAGAAGTACTGAACTTTCTTCTGTTAAGTCTTCACCTCTTAAATCGACCACCGATCAAAGCAATGACTGTATCAGCAGAATAAATTCTGATGACTTTGCAACTATGGACGAAAGTAGAGACTGCAAACCATTGGCTGTGAGTTGTACAGCTTTTGAAAGAGACGACACGGATTTCCCCGAGCATGCAGGTTCACACTTGGGGGGTGTTATCGAAACGTCATTATTTCAAGACTGGGGAGTCACAGAAGACTCTCTGATTAGCGCAGACCATGACGGATCTACTGAAGTTTATGATTTTGTGTCGCAAGCAGACCAACCCGTAGAACCGATTGAAACATGGCCCGTGATTGACGATGGTGATTTTCCAGATCCGGAAATTGTTGTTTGTTCACCACTGAATTCAATAGAAACATTCACGTTTAGATTTCCAGGAGAATCTGGGTTTGATGAAGACGAGGACGAGGTAATCCCGAGGGAAACGAAGACAACCGAGGAAGAAACGATTCTTGTCGAGGAGAGATTTCTAGGTTTCTTTATGGGACCAGAAGTCGTTATTTGCTCGGATGGGAACACGGAAGCGATCGTGACACCTTCGGAAGAACTGGAGTCGGCAGCATTTCCTCCTGAAAAGAACAACGATGAGGCGACTTCAAGAGAGGAATTGAAAACCAAAGGATTTGAGGGTGAGGATTTAAATATAGCAGAATGCTCGCGACCTGTTGACAGGCAGTGTGCACGAACAGAAAGCTGCATGGAAGGGTGCTCAGAGAAGCTGTCACAATCTCTAGCGTCCCAAAGCTTATCCAAAGACGAACCTTTGATCCAGTCAGAGCAGTCGGTAGTATCTCAAGAGGTGGACCCAGTGAAAGGAGGTGATGCATCACCTGAAGTTCCGGAGACAGAGATCCCCTGTCCCGAGAAATTGAACACCACGTTAAGCGGCTGCATGAAAAGTGTAGAGAACCTGTCTATACCGAAAACGGTACCGCAGTTGGAGGAGCCTCCATGCGAAGGGGACCATTCATCAGAAACGCGAGGGGTAAAGACAAGCCCTGGAAATGAAGAAAAGCAAAGATTGGAAACAGTGAAACGTCCGGGCAAATTAACCTGTGCAGCAGAAGTTAACATGAGCAACAGGCTCGGTGGAAACAGGACAGAAAGAGGTGAAAAAGAAACGTTGTTGTATCCAACAGATTTTCCAGAAGTTGTTCATGGGAAGACACATCGTGACAATTCGATTGAAAGAGTACAAGCATTGAACATTCCGAACGGTTTGCCAGACACTAGAGTAGATCCACAACAAGAAAAAAAGCTTCCTGGCTGCGAGGAACCGATAACATTACCAAAGACCCGCATCACTGATAATGGTGAGGTGAAACGATCAAGTGACAAAACTCAAAGCACAGCTGCTTTGAACGAAGGAGTAACATCCACAACGCTTAGTTATCCATCACCACCACAAAGCAGCAGCAAACTTCAGTGCAGTGGAGTAAATGAACCCACAGACTATACCTCAACGAAACATTTGCCTCTAAAGCCTGTAGAGTCAAATGCTAAAATAGTTACGGACGGCAAGCCGGTTGAGGAGACTATCAGGACAGTTCAATGTTCTGGCGTTACTGTGAGTCAGCCTCGTTTGTACAGCAACCCAGAGATTGATAGCCAAAGAGGCAAAACCGGAGAACGCCACTGTGATCGGGATTGTCGAGGTAAGAATGAACCTCTGAAGGACATTAACGATCTGCAAAGAGACCACAGGGTGCTAAATGGGAAAAGGAAACTTGTAACAGAGCCTGAAAATATGGCTAAACAGCTGAAGTGGAGTCCAGAGCCTCCATGGGTGTCTTTAAAATCGCAAGAAGTCGACTTCGGAGACAATCGTCTCTACCGACATTACACGGAAAGAGGACGATCTGAGTACAGACAGGCCGAATACGGTGGACAGTATCCTAGTCCTTATTGGATGGCACCGTCCTTGCCGGCACATCTACCCGTGCGCAACGGAGAGTGGGGAGGACTGCCCCGTGTGGTTCCAAGTGATCCGCCCTGGTACCCACCAGGAGGAGTTACAAACCAAAACCGCTTTGAAGGCGTGTATCCCAGTTCAGCAGATTTTGGTAGGGCTATTTTTGCTCCCATAATGTACCGTGCACGTCCCATGTTCTCGCCACCTGGTACCGTACCAGGCACTTGGCAACTTCCTGGGAATTCGTGTCACGTGACTTATCCCTTGCTTGGACGACGATAATCGGTCAAGAAATAGAATCATAGTTTACAGCCCAGTCCACACTACGCTGGAGAAATTTGAAAAAGGACGTTTTCACTCTGAAAACGCGTCAAATGTTTTCCGTCCACACGACGCCGGAGGAATTTGAAAACGCAACAATTACCGGTCATTTTGGATTTGCGTTTGAGAAAAACTCCCGTAAGGAAATCACCTTGTCAAAATCATTATCAAAAAGCTTCGTTTCTTAAATGTTTTCCTTCCAAAATAAAACGCAAAGCCGGCGTTTTTAAATTCCTCAGTTTGAAGAGCGTTTGAAAAGCTCCATTTTCGTGACGGATTAGTGTGGACGGTAGGCCTAACCGTAGTAATAAAGCTGCGTTTTCAAATTTCCGCCGTAGTGTGGACGGGACTTAAGTATAGCAAGCTGCTGTGCAGTCAGTACCTCAAGCGCGCGCGCTCCAAAGTACTTTGCCAAGAATTTGGCGAATGAGACAAATGAAATAATGAAAAGGTGTTTCACGGAATTCTTGGAATTAACATGAACAACGAATTATGGCAATCATCGAGGAGAACTGGGAGTGAAAGTATTACAAGTCTCTTGTGCTCGTGGTTTAAAGCAAGCCTTGGTGCGAAACCATTCAAATTAAAACAAGTTTGATTGGCATGAAAATGAAGTTGTGGGTACTTAATTTATTTTCATAGGAAAGGTATTGCATCAAGATTTGCTTTGAAACGGACGGAAATAATCTATGTTAGGCATTCGAGAGAAGGTGCTTGCTGAATGTTGTTGTTATCACCACTCGTTAGAACCATTGTTTGAACTGTCACGCAGTACCGAAATAACGGGCGCTAACCACTCCCGGGTTAACTTAGAGCGTGACTTATTTTACGTGACTGGGGCACGGAGCGTGGCGCTTTTTTAGTCATCTTAACAGGGTAGCTTTTAAATTGTAAACTACAGTAACTTAAAAGCGTTTTCTTCCTGATAATGATTAAAACTGTGATGTGTTCAGTTGACTTTCTCATCTCTCGGGGATTACTGCATCAGTGATTTTCTCTGTCACACTTAGCCACCTAACAGTCACCATAAATTAGTCACGCGAGGTCCACTTGGGCAAAATATAAAGATATGGGGGATACACTCGAATGAATCGGGAGAGTAACATTATTTTGGCTAAAATTCCGCTAAAATTCTGAGTCCGAATTTTGCACAAAATTTATGGTAACAGGGCGTGTCACTGTGATTTTATGATTAGGGGCCGTGATCATGCAGTTTTTGCACTTTGGTTAATTGAGAAGACTTAGAACTCTAAAATGACACTAGTTCTGCCTGCCAATCCCAATCTTTAAAGTATTTATAGTGGGCCATTTTACAGTCATGTGCATAGTTACTTGGCCTGTGAATGCAAGCGAGGTTGGAGGTGACCTTGGTAAGATCCAGACCTCTCTGCTTTTCGCATTTTCACATTCGCCAATTAGTGAGCCCAAGAACAACATGATTTACACAACAAAAGCAGTGAGATCTTTATCAAAACAGGGTCACCTGCAGCCTCGCTGCCATTCAAAGGCCAGGCTACTGAAAAGACAATTTTAAATTGGTCAATAGGCCACGTTCGACATATCAATATTCTAACATAGCTCCGAGGCTTTCGGGCCAAAATTGTAAATTTTCTTTTGTCTCTCAATTCCCAAAAGAGACTTGAACACAAAGAAAACAGCGCCAAATATAGAAGCTTGTCCTGAAAGCCTCGGAGCCATGTTTGAATAGTGATATATCGAACGTGACCTATTGCGATCTTTTGTTAGAAAGAAAACAGAATTGTATTTTAATTGCTGTTGATCCTCTGAGGTGATGCAAGAAAAAGCGCAAACATGTCGTGCTAAAAATGTCAAAAAAAAAAAAAAAAAAAAAAAAGAATCAAGACAGTTTTTGTCGCCCTTAAAGGCCGTTTATTCCCTCGTTTGGATTATTTGTAAGATACTTGCATTGCAGAATTGGATTATTAAATGTAATTAATATTATAAATTATATTTAAGTACACATTTGAAAATTTTACATATCCATATATGTCATTGAATTAGATCGAAGTTTGGTTAAAGTTTTGTACTTTCAGTTCGACATTTTCCTGTTGTGTTATAAAAATTCAAATATATATAGATGTATCGTGTTTTCCATATAAAAAGAAACTAAGTTATATAAAACTTCAGTACAAAAATTACATTGATTTTATTGAGAGTTTAAAGAGTGAAAAATTAAAATTAAAAAGCGATTATGTATATTAAATTAATGTTTGTTTTACTGTCACTTATTGAAGGTATCATGATGCTGCGAAGTCGAACAGTTGAGTCAGTGCTTGTCATTTTGATCACTCTTGATCGTAATATCGAGGTGACATGTGCAGTGATAAGTAGTAGTTTTTTTCCTCAATCTTGGTTCCAAATCCTCCGTTATTCTTCTCCTTATGCCCTTCAACTGACTTGGACACGTATTGTGCCGCCACACCCAGCGCTGTGAGAATCATTTCCGACGTTTTAGGCAAAAGTAGGAAATAACCACTCCGAAGTAAGACCCCAAAGACCCTTTCAAAATAATTTCCCCACCCTACCACCGTCGACAACTATACCTTAAAATGAGCCAACCCCCCCCCCCCCCCCCCCCCTCGCCGCGGCTTACACCAAAACGATCAATCTCTTGCCAACTCGGGAGTGTTTCCTCTCTAACATTTCATTTATTTATTTTTTTCCTCCGTGATTTCAAGACTCTGTACAATAAGCTGCATACGCATATTTTTCCTTCCTCACAAAGTGACTTTGACCAGAAAGGATGATAATACTTTGAGCAACAAGGACGATAATACTTAGATAGAACTCGAGCTCATAATCCTAATTGTTTAACAGAAACACGAGTGGAAGTTTGGGAGAACGAGAAATGTTGTGGGAACACGAGCTGACAGGCGAGTGTTTCCACAGCGTTTTCGAGTTCTCCCAAACTTTCACTCGTGTTTCGATTAAGCAACTAAATTTTTCGCTCTCGATTTCAATCGTGCGCCCTCGTCAACTATCACACATAGAAATCGAAAGCGAATAAGCTAACTATTTTAGTATAAATCTACTAGTCGTTCTAAAACTTAACTTCATCTAGATCCTCTTCAGAGACACTTCGAAAACGCCAAGAAGTGGCCGTCGTTTTGTTAACAAGAACAGACTGCTACGCTACTCACTATCTATAACAGAATACATAGTGAGTAGCGTAGCAGATTCTAACAGATTTACACTAAAACTCGATAGAAACAAGGAGAACATGTTTTCTAGAAAATACCGGGACGAAACAACGAAAACAACTTGTTTACCTTGATCATCAAAATGTAAATGATCTTTGGTCGCGCCATCATTACGTCAACAGCTCGATCGTGCTAGTTCTGTGTTTCCGTGCTAGTTCTGATTTTAAACCAATCAGCGCGTATTTTCTTTGGGCTATTTTCTAATGTACAACAGCACTTAGCCGAATCAAAAAGGCATCGTGACAATAGAGGAGACAACTCTCCGGACCATAGCTAGGTATTTGCTTTAAGTTCTTTTGCTCTCTGAGGAGAAATGTGAGCCAAAGGAACTAATCTTTTGTTTGGGTTAGTGTTTGCCCCTCCCCCTCCCCCCGAGCAAGATGGCGTCAAAAACCGTGAAAAGGTGTAGTACGAACGTATTACTACAGGGACTTAATGTTAAAGCCTTAAGTGTAACGCCCATAGCAAAAAGTGTTCTAAAGTTAAGTAAATTTGCGAAAGGACTACAGCTTAAACCGTACCCTCGTTCTTTGAGGTAACATATACCTATACCTTGTTATCGGATACAACAATTAAGATTTTATGACGGTTATTACAAATTCTTCACCCTTCTTCTATCTTTATATTTTTCATGATTTTTTATGTGATTTTTTTTAGTCAATTTCTGAATTGTTTTAAGGTTTGAAATCTAAGATAGTGGATCTAACATGACGGATATTTTTAGATATGATTCATTAATGCACGCGTGCGTATGACGTCATGGTTGAAACGCCTTTACCACAAAAGTAAAACACGAGATGCCTTACAAGCTATATTAGGCTCATTTCTATTACATAAATGCCTTTAGTATACAAAGGGGACGCTCATAAAACCCTCCTGCCCTCCCCGCAGGCTCACGAAGGAAAAATAGGGGCTCGTGGAAAAATGTTCTATGGAAAACCATCAGCATAGACTAAGTTTGCGCGCTGATTGTTTACCGTGCGGATATGGTGAAGGGTATATATTGAACACTGATGACCTTGGCAATATCGTAATACAATTACTTGTAAGTCTTTTAGCGGATATCTGCCAGCAAAATTTGGCTCCATTCACCCGAAATAAAACAGGAATGGATTCAATAAAGCTAATTTTTCCGTTTAATTAAGCCATTTTAGGCATCGAAAGTGTCGACGAGGCATTCAATCAGTATCGAAACTGTCTATTACCGACCAACTAAATGGCGCCTCAGGCCCTGTTCAATTGTTCGGGCACTAATCGCTGACCTTTACCCGCGCTTCAACTTTTAGAATACAGCTGGTCTGATAGGGAAGTCGTAAGGTTTTCACTATATAAGGTAGTAATTACTGTTCAGTTTATTGAATCACTATTGTTGAAGATTGATTTAATCCCTTTAGTTGGTAAAGTGTGATATTCGCCGCACCTACAGTCTAGAGCTAGCTTCAACCGAAAGACCTCCTCACATCGGTTTGCACACAATTCAAAATACAACGAGATAAAGTTAACAGTTATGGCAGTCAACGAGTTATTGTTAAGCTTCGTCGATATCCATTGCGGAAAAGTACGAAATTAAACAGAGCAACCGTGTATGGTATAAATCGAGACCGGACGAATATCGTTATAAATACAGTACAGGCTAAGTACTGTGACATGAAGAATTTTCCCGCGTCCTTTAATTTAAGTTAAGATCACCGGAACACTTCCCACGGAGATTTTCGTTTTTTAACAAAACTTCAAACTTCCGTAGTAACAGGTTTAGCCTTTGCTCCTCTTTGTAGCGAGAAGTTCACAAAGAGGAACAAAGCACTGAGAATTTGCAGTGGAAATCTCTTAAATGTAGTGGAGTGATCCGTATGACCATTTCAACTCATTTTGTAGCTGTCTTTTTACAGAGCTACTGCTTAATTTTCCAGTGTTACTGTCGATGAATCACGTGAAGTGCACGTGCCGCGCCAAATAAGGAGTGCGCGTGAGTTACCCTCTGTGGCTGCTCCAATGATGCAAGCAAATTGAGATATTTGGCCAACCGAACTCTTTAACGAATTAGAAGACGGCTTGTCAAGAATATGAAGTACCGAAATTGACATGTGATTCTCTGAATCTACTTTCATTTTGATCGCGTCGAACACCCAATTTGAAGTTCAAGGCAAATGAAGGCTTGTCTGCTTAGTTGATTAATTAAATGGGAGTGTCCACCGAGAACCAAACGATTCTATCCAAAACCTTTCATTTGCTCCTCTCATACTCTCAGAAACGACGCAGCTCATTTCGTTTTGTTTGTTTATTTTTTTTTCCGTGCGATCCACAGACGAAAACTAAATTTAATGAATTAAGGTTGGAGCAACTTCAATTTCTGCTTGGACCGAACCAGGATGCGAGAGTTGTCATTCACCGTATTCAGCCGAAGGCTTGATCAAATCGTTGCTGCTTGTTCCGCTTTTCATCACCAGTTACTTAATCTTGTTCCTGTGTACTTTCCAGCCTCCAGAACTTTGAACCCGGAAGACAGATAATTCGATAAAACCCATTCCATCAAACCCGTTACAAGCTGAAGTACAGAAGTTACTAATACATGCTGATTAAGAAGTAAACAAGACATATTTGTTGTCATTTTAAAGGCTCACAATTAACTGTGATGGACCATTTTATCTTTTATTATATCTTCGTTACTGAAATCATTTTCTGTTATTCTTTTCCCCTTTCACAGGGGTAACCAATGAAACAAACGATGAACATTCTTTCAGAAATACGCGATTGTTTCAGAACCGGGGGGGATGGGGGAGGTGGGGCTACTTCCCAAAGTTTTTGGTGGGGATGTGCAGCCCAACCCTTGAAACTTGCACCTGTTTAAAGCTAAAATCTGTGATTTTCCATACCCTGTTTCAGACCTGTACGAAAAATTGATACCCCACTTCAGACCTCTAAATTTGGCACAGGGCTCCAATACATTGCCGCAGCTATAACCAGAATTGGCTTTCATTTGCGTAACATTTGAGAGGCGCAGCCTGAGTCAACTATCACCCATAGAAATCGAGAACGAATAATTTAATTGTTTGAGTATAAATCCACTCGTCGTTCATAACTTTATCAAAATCCTCTTCACAGACACTTCGAAAACACCAAGAGCGGCCGTCATTTTGTTAACAAGGGTACACTGCTACGCTGCTCACTATCTATCACAGAATACATAGTGAGTAGTGTAGCCAATCAGAGATTTTACAATAACTGTCTAATTCCCGCGCGCTGATTGGCTCATTTTTATCGTCAAGAAGAGTACAGATGGATAAAATTTTAATTTATAAATTTTCAACAGTCAAATTGTCAACTTTTTAACCAATGATATTTTATGAATTTTTTTTAAGTAGCCAGTCAAAAAGCGAAAAAAGCTATTGACAATGTTCGCTTATTTGGAATAAAATTCACTTATCTTTGTTTACGGCAAGTTTACGGCGTGTTTTCCCCTCATTTATCCCGGCATCTGGCCATTTGGGGGTTTTGTTATTGTAAAAACAAATTGACAATTTGGACAATGTTATGACGCAATTTATCATCAATAAGAGGACAGGCGCATAAAAAAACTGACGTCCACTTGTTAAACGGCATCCGTGATAGAACGCTAGTAGATTTTTACTGAAACTCGATGGAAACATGGAGAACGTGTTTTCTGTTTCTTTTAGAAAATACCGGGACGAAAAAAAGGAAAACAACTTGTTTACCTTGATCATCAAAACGTAAATTACCTTTGATCGTGCCTTCATTACGTCAACAGCTAGTGCTAGTTTTGTGTTTCCGTGTTAGTTTTTATTTTAAACCAATCAGCGCGCGTATTTTCTTTGGGTTATTTTCTGATGTACAACAGTACTTAGCCAAATCAAAAAAGCATCGTGGCAATAGTGGAGACAATTCTCTGGACCATAGCTAGGTATTTACTTTAAGTTCTTTTGCTCTTGGAGTAGAAAGTTGGTCAAAGGAACTAATCTTGTGTTTGGGTTAGTGTTTGCCCCTCACCCCTCCCCCGAACAAGATGGCGTCAAAATCTGTGAAAAGGTGTATTACAAACGTATTACTACAGGGACTTACTGTTAAAGCCTGAAGTGTAACGCCCATAGCAACAAGTGTTCTAAGGATAAGTAAGTTCGTAATCAATTTGCGAAAAAACTACAGCTTAAACCATACCCTCATTCTTTGAGGTGGCGATACCAATACCTTGTTATCGGATGCAACAATTAAGATTTTATGACGTTATTGCAAATTCTTTACATTTCTTCTATCTTTATATTTTTCATGATCTTTTTTTTTTTTTTTGTGATTTTTTTAGTCAATTTCTAAATTGCTTTAAGGTTTGAAGTCTAAGATAGTGGATCTAAGATGACGGATATTTTTAGATATGATTCATTAATGCACGCGTGCGTGTGACGTCATGGTTGAAACGCCTTTACCACTAAAGTAAAACACGTGATGACTTACAAACTATATTAGGCTCATTTCTATTAAATAAATGCTTTTAGTGTACAAAGGGAATGCACATAAAGCCCTCATCCCCTCCCCGTAGGCTTACGAAGGAAAAATAGGGGCTCGTGGAAAAAAGTTTTATTGAAAACCATCAGCATAGACTAAGTTGCGCGCTGATTGTTTAGCGTGCAGATATGGTGAAGGGTATATTGAACATATTGACGACCATGGCAACATCTTAATATATTTACTTGTAAGTCTTTTAGCGGATATCTGCTCGCATAATTTGGCTCCACTCAACCGAAATAAAACAGGAATGGATTCAATAAAGCTAATCTTCCCGTTTAATTAAGCCATTTTAGGCATCGAAAGTGTCGACGAGGCATTCAATCAGTATCGAAACTGTCTATTACCGACCAACTAAATGGCGCCTCAGGCCCTGTTCAATTGTTCGGGCACTAATCGCTGACCTTTACCCCCGCTTCAACTTTTAGAATACAGCTGGTCTGATAGGGAAGTCGTAAGGTTTTCACTATATAAGGTAGTAATTACTGTTCAGTTTATTGAATCACTATTGTTGAAGATTGATTTAATCCCTTTAGTTGGTAAAGTGTGATATTCGCCACACCCACAGTCTAGAGCTAGCTTCAACCGAAAGACCTCCTCGCATCGGTTTGCGCCCAATTCAAAAGACAACGAGATAACGTTAACAGTTAAGCCAGTTAACGAGTTCATTGCAGAAAAGTAGGAAATTAAACAGAGCAACCATGTATGGTATAAATCGAGACCGGACGAATATCGTTATAAATATAGTACAGGTTAAGTGCTGTGACATGAAAAATATTCCCGCGTCCTTTAATTTAAGATCAGACCACCGGAACACTTCCCACGGAGATTTTCACTTTTAACAAAACTTCAAACTTTTACTTGTAAGTCTTTTAGCGGATATCTGCTCGCATAATTTGGCTCCACTCAACCGAAATAAAACAGCAATGGATTCAATAAAGCTAATCTTCCCGTTAAGTAACTAGAAGATGGCTTGTCAAGGATCTTAAGTACCAAAATTAACATATGATTCTTTGAATCTACTTGCATTTTTATCGCCTCGAACACCCAATTTGAAGCTGAAGGCAAATGAAGGCTTGTCCGTTTAGTTGATAAATTATATGGGAGTGTCCATTGAAAATCAAAAGATTCGATCCAAAACCTTTTAGTTGCTCCTCTCATACTCTCAGAAACGAAGCAGCTTATTTCGTTTTGTTTGATTGTTTACTTTTTTCTGTGCGATTCACAGACGAAAACTAAATTTAATGAATTAAGGTTGGAACAACTCCAATTCCTTCGACCGAACCAGGATGCGAGAGTTGTCACACGCCGTATTCAGCTCAAGGCTTGATCAAATCGTTACTGCTTGTTCCGCTTTTCATCACCAGTTACTCAGTCGTGTTCCTGTGTGCTTTCCAGCTTCTAGAACTTTGAACCGGAAGACATGATTTTTATAAAACCCGTTACAAGCTGGAGTACAGAAGTTACCAAAACATGCGGACTGAGAAGTAGGCACGACATATTTGTTCCCATTTTAAAGGCTCTCAATTAGCTGTGATGGACCATTTTATCTTCGTTACCGAAGTTATTTTCTGTTATTCTTTTTCCCTTTCACAGGGGTAACCAATGAAACAAACGATGAAGATTTTTTTGTTCTTTCAGAAATACGCGGTGGTTTCAGAACCGGGGGGATGGGGGAGGTGGGGCTACTTCCCAAAGTTTTTGGTGGGGATGAGCAGCCCGACTCTTGAAACCTGCACCCTGTTCTAAGCCAAAATCTGTGATTTTCCATACCCTATTTCAGACCTGCGCGAAAAATTGCTACCTCACTTCAGACCTCTAAAATTAGCCCAGGGCTTGAGGAGGGTGGTGGTGAATAGGTTTTCGGATCGACGGATCTGGCCTTAAAAAATGCACTGCTTGTGGATTTTTGTGGTAAAATCAAGCGGATTCGCGGATTTCGAAAACACAGTGGATTGTGGATCAGCTGTAAATTTTGGCGCGGATTCCGGATTGTGCCTGTCTTGATTTCGGATCTTGGGTCCTAAACGAAATTTGGATTATAGATCTTTCTTCAACCTTGGTCGGTAAGTTAATGAGTTCATCCAAATTATTTCTTTTTCGAACGAAGTTCATTTAAACTCAGGTGTGTCGTCTTTTTTATTATCCGTGCGAAATTAACAATGGCATTCACATTTACCAGTTTACCTTTTGAACTTTTATACTTCTGTTTCCGGATTGCTTGTGGTTTCGGATTTGAACAAAAATATTGGCGGATCGACGGATTTGGCGAAAAAAAGGCACGGATCGGCGAATTTGCATACCCCTATTCACCCCCCTACTCGAGTGCATGACCGCAGCTAACCAGAATTGGCTTCCAGTTGCGTAGATTCGAGAAGGGCTACAAATTTGCCAATGTTGAGGCGTAAATTCTTTGTAAACAAAATACCCAAAGCAAAACCAGAGTGAAAAGCGTACCCTTTTCTAGACCAAAATAGACAAAATCTATACCCATTTTTCAGATCAAAACCGTTCAAAAACCGTGCCCTTTGGGGCTGCACATACATATAGCCCATATAAAGGGGTGCCCCTACCCCCTCCCCGGGTTTCAGCCTTAGCAAAGTAATCACAGCACACAATGATTCCCGTTTTATCGCCACCGGAGCTAATTAAAATAAAGAGTGTGTTTGGTTATTGGTTGTTTAATGATTTTTGTGAGGTCCATTGATGTAGACGTGCTGAGAAGCCTCTCGTCATGTTTTCAGTTTCTATGCATTAATTTTCCTTCACGGTTAAAATCAAAACTCCACGGGGATGTTTTCAGGTACATCTGAAAATGGGACTGCACATGTCTATCTTAACTTCATCGCTCAAATTAAGTGGTAGATTTCTAAGTTTGCAAGCCGAAAATAGTTTAGAAATCAGATTTTTAACGACGTGTACATTCCAAACACTGCAGCATTTGTCGAGTTTATGCAGCTCCCATACTTGTCCCCTTGAGATTCGCAGCAAAACAATGGCTTAATTCTCCATTGTATATTAAAATAGAACTGACATAAAAGTGATATACGCAAAAGCTGCTTTCAAACTGAAAGAAATGAATCATTTTCTTCAGATTTAGTTATTTTTTTCGGCTCAAAGACTAATATGTTTTCGACTATATCGACATTTTGAAGCGTTTAACATCATCAGTTGCTTTGATTTGATTTCATTTTGATCAGTCTCACTGATTTGGCACTGATGTATCGATACATCGAAATAGAGCGGTCTATACCAGTGCACGAGAGCAAGTAAATAATGAACTAGCTAATAAAAAACAGCTTACAGAATGCCCGGTGAGTTAATTAACCATTTCCTAAAAGGGTCGGATCAAAATCCAGTTGCTAATAAGTAGGATTGCTATTTCAAATATTAAGCACATTTCAGTTAGCCTCTGGCACAGGACGTTTTAACACGCGGAAGTTTATGAAACAATTAATCACTCATCCCAATTGCCCGGGATTTATCCCTATTTTGTCTATTACTCTATTCAAGCTCGGCGCATTGATTTTTGTCTGATGGCTAAATTCTTACGAAATTTATTTCGCTCAAGTGTTGCAACAATTCGACATTGAGGAGAGAGGTGAAAACAAGAGATCTTGCGAACGGTTTATTTAACTTAACATAGGAATTCTCATTACCGGTTTCCATAAGTTCTGCTGCCACAGTCGTGAGAATTTGATTAATTCATTTAATTAGACGATTTCCGATTGGCGAACTCTTTCGTTTATATTTACGATGCACATTCTTCTTTCAATTTCTTGATACATATTCTGCATGCGTTCTCAGTGCTGGACAAAATATAAACCAAATTTTCCCACGGAAGTTGCGACTATAGCTATTTTGATTGAAATAACATTGGCGTGTCCCAAAGGTGTGACCGAATTCTTTGAGACTTCATGAAAGAAATCACTTGAATTACTTTTGATCTCACTGACATTACGCACCTAGTCATGTGATATAACTGGCGTAAACAACAGAGACTTGAAACTTAACGAGAACTCTTAACTTTTGCTTAGAAGTTAGCTTAGCTCATTGCAGGAAGGAGTAACGAGGGGGCATCAGCCAGCGCCTGCATTAACGATTAAAAGAAAAAAGAAAAAAGCGTGTAAACTTTGAAAACAGAATATAATACCCTTCTATCACGGGTCTTGCTCCGGAAGTCGAAGTTAAATTACCCACGTGGAATATTTTAAAAGCCTCGGCAATCAAATTTTCTAGTATTTAAATGGTCGAAAGCTGAAGAATAGTAAAAAACAGAATGTTTGCCAGCTGTGAAAACGTACTGCTTCAGTCGAAACGGGATTTTCTTTTGCTCTTTGGGTGTAATTGAAACTTTTACCTCAGAAACATCCCGTTCCGCTTTGGTGAATTCGCGGCCTGTCGATTTATTTGCAAATGTTTGGATGTCATGCAAGCTCACAATTTCTTGATGTATACTTTGAGGACCTTTCGAAACAACTTATAATCTTTTCTTTCTTAATTTCTCCTTTCATTATGCTCTATATATGAGATATCTCTCACGCAAGCCTTTTTAATCCCTTTACTTCTGTCCTGCATCGGGCAGATGACACATGAATATATTAGCATATCATAACTATGACGCCGGAAAAAAATGAGAACCTCATCTTGCAAGTTACTTGATGTCTTCGTCTTACTTTCAGACTGATACAGTCAGAGCTTTGATTCCGTAGCTGGATTAAGTTTGTGACTCAAGTCAGTTTTCACAAATTAAAAACGCATAAGGCACCTCATTACAGCCCTATGTGCACGAAGATGCTCATGTACAAACACCTCATACCGAAATGGAAATCTTTCGGTTGCATCTCTCTTCTAGGTTTCGCAAATCCTTTCTTTCGTTTCTTAAACCAGGCCGGTGATTTCCTGTTCAGTTCTTTCGCTTTTTGAGCCATTCACTCATCCAAAAAATGAAATCAATTCAAATTGATTTTCTTGCCAGAAATTTATGTTGATTTTATTAACTTGGACATTACGCCCGACAGAAAGAACAAAATATTTTAATGTACAATTTCTTTCGTTATAGTTTACCTATTTAATTGTTTTATTAAGGAATATTTCCTTGCTTTATTCGAGACAGACGAGTCGTCAACTGCTGTAAATAGAGCGAGCATGTGACATAGTGATTGGCTGAAAAACAAATGACGTCATTTCTTGGAAAGTTGAGGGGACTCCCCGCGCATCATGTGAATTCTAAAAATATAAAACCCTTATTCCCCAGAAGTTTGTAGCATTAGAGCTCAGACACTGAAGCGAACGGATCGAAACGCCCTCGGACTTTGAAACGAAGATTATAATACTCTTCTAGGAGTTACTCACGCAGGCTACTGTTTAAGAAATATTTCGCAATGCCCGCGGAGAGACTTCGTCTTCGAGCGTGGATCGAGAAAGAAGCAGACGGCGGCAGGCTACCGGGTCTTGAGTGGGAGGACCGTGACAAAGGCATCTTTAAAGTCTCCTGGAAGCATGCTTCGAGACAGTGCTGGTCGTTTCCTAAGGACGCCTGTGTTTTCGAAGGCTGGGCAATCCACAGTGGACGGTACAGGAAAGGTTACGACCGCCCCGATCCGCGAAGATGGAAAGCGAATTTTCGATGTGCTCTCAACGCTCTTCCGGATATCATTGAACTTCCAAACCAGGGCATTGCGCGGGGCCAAGATGCTTATAAAGTCTATCAGATAGTCAGGAAATCGGTGAAGAAAGACGGCCACAATAAACGGCAAAGCAAATGTAAGTATATTGCGTGGTTTTGAGGCCAGACAACGGCGGCCTTGACGGCTCAATATGTGCACACGAATCAATAAGAAGGCGAAGAGTGCTTACCGAATCAAAATTTTAACCTGTTTATTCACGGATGTTGTGGCAGTTCTATGAGACAAATGTTTCATTTTAGAGATTGTGTGTTTAAACCGAAGGAAATCATTGTCGAAAACAAAAACGTCAATAGAATTTGTGCGCGCTCTTGTGCAGATCTGGAACCCGTGACCTGTAAACCGACTTCTCGACAAATTTCCGCCAATTTTAGTGTTTATCCTTAGCGGAAGTTCTCAGAACGACTAAATTACAACATGCTACAATCATGAGTTTAATCTTAGCAAGGATTCGAGGCTTATTTTTGTGAGAACGCTGCGAAAAGAATAAATCGAAGTCAACAAAGCATGGCCAATTCCCAGAAATAGGCAAAAACCCGTTTACGATAGCATTTCCGAGAAAAAGCTTCGAATTACGTAATTTGCATATCGTTAAAGCACTGGTGAAGTCGTTTAAACGAAACCGTAATAATTTGAAGGGGGGAATTTTGCTAAAGTGTTAAGATCAAGGGAGTTTTATCATCGTTAGTTTATTCGGAGTTTGTGAACATCCTCGTTATATCGATTCCGCGAAAAAAAAAACTTGATCAGGGCGTCATCGGTGACGCCCTAAAAAAACTGATCAAGCACAGTTAACCCGCGGACCAGTTCAGCAAACACGAGAGAGCTACAGACTTCGGTTTCTGATGAAATCAGGTTTTAGCAAGCATTCTGACTCTAAATTTCAACGAGTAATGTTCGGCAGTTTTAGCACAATATGCTGAAAGCTGAAGAAAAAGGGGCTTTTGTCTAGTTTAGGGAAGTTTTTTTTGTTTGGTGTGGGAATATTCTCGGAAAGCGTCACAGTTTGACGAACAGACCGTCCTTTGGAGACAATTTTCGTGCATAGTTTGACGATGCAAATAGGCCGTGATGAGAATTTAATTTGAAACCGAAAGGTTCGAAAGTCTTGAAGACTCTTTCGATATCAGCATGCAATACCGGGATTCGATCCGGTTTGGCGTCAGGCGGTCAATGACTTATTTATTCGGCATTTGTTGTTCTTTGAGCTTACCAAGAAATGGCGGGTAAAAAATGCATCGACTAATAAGTTTCCTGTGAAAATTGAGAATAAATATGAGATGCTTTGCCCTAGCTGCTCTCAAACACATATTGTAAAAATAATATAGATACAACGCACAGAGGGCCACTAATATAAGGTCATCATGATGGCTCAACTTAAACACCAGACAGACAGGTTTTCAAGTAAAACCACATTCTGCACTAGTCCAAAGAGAAACGCGTTACAAATATCCACATTCTCTCTTCCAGAAGCTTAAAAGTAGTCATATCTGTATGTTATAAGGAGATCGATCTTGCTTTGAGAGAGGTGGAGTGCAAGTGTAAGAAGTCCGTATCAAACCCCACAGTTGAATCTTCGAAGACAAGTCGCATCGTTTTACTTTAAGCAAAAGCAGTTCAAATATTTGCGAGATTTCATTACAGAAATTCCGTTTGAGATACCTTTACAAGAATTTTGCCTCGAGTTCTAAGGAACACGAGGGAAGAATCATTTCGCTATACTGCGACCTCCATTTGAAGTCGGAGAATGCGGAAAAATATATTAAGTTGAACTACTTTAAGTGTATGCAGCTCCACTTTAGGTGATTCCAATGATTTTACTAATGTGCTGACGGTGAGACTTCCATGGTAATAATTTTTTTTTGGCGCGGTACGCTAAATGCTTTGAACTGTTCCTGTTTATCAAATGATTATGGAATCATGATATCGGGAATAGCTCTTGTAATGCGGAATTGGGTATTTCAGACTAGATTACAAAGGCTTATGACCTGCTTCAAGTGCGAATGAAATTTGCAGAAAAAGACCGGAAAACCAGACACCCCATTGTCCATGCCGGAATATAACACGAGCAGTCCTTTATCATTTGTCGGCAAATTATGTTTAGAGTTCACCACTTGTCATGAATTGTTGACTATAGGAGCGCTACCTTAGCTTGTCAAGCAAGCGTGAAGCTGGAACGACCAGAATACACTAACAAACGAAACGGGACCCTCTGAGTATTCTTTGACCACTTCCTTTGTCGGACCTAGGAATTAGTTGTCTCTATTTAGGATAAAATTCAAGTGAACATGCATGCATATCAGCCTCGCTGAACATCCGTAAAGCACATCACATCTACGAGGGCTTTGCCTTATTCACGGCTGCTTGAAGCATTGAGTGTTATATGGACAGTGTTATGTTTGAATTTATGTGTAGTCTGGCCTGAAAGTTACTTTCATACTTCTTTTTAACATTGTAAAGGGTAGAATGACGAATGAGTTAAAGTAAAAGAAAAAATTCAAACGAGGGCTTAAGGAGGGATCAGGTTACATATCGAGTACTAATCATGGATCCGGTGATGGAATAGAGTTGAACAACACACGAATGTGAAAGTGAATGGACATGTTGTCTCCTTGTTTCATTTCGTAGATGTTCTCAATCTTCTAACTTTTCCACAATCTGGGTTGAGTCGGGTTTTGGCTATGAATGTTGCACATGGATTGCGAAGCATCTGTGGGTTGCGCAAAAGAGTTTGGAAAATTTCTGATATCTTTCTATCAGTAATTTGCTGCTCTTTAATTTGCAGCAAGCGCCTCTACCAGTGCGGTTACCAACACAAACGTAACGCCACCATCCAGAGATCACACAGCTGCGAAAAGAGCGAGGAGGGAACCAGAGCCAGCGAGATTGAAGAGAGCAACTCCAGGGGTAGGTGATACCACTCTTAAAACAAAGTGGGGACAAACGAAGAAATTCAAGAGACTGCATATTAAAATTAAATTTACAGTAGCTTTTGTATGTATTGTATACTCGGAAAGCTGTGAATTGGGCGCCCGAGATAGTGAAATACCTGAGCCGCATTACCATTTCGTATCATGTTAATTTTTGCCTGATATATCCGAGGTTTTATGAACCTTTCTAACAAGTGTATATGTAAAATTATCGATAATAATCGTTTAATCTTTACTGATGGGGCGACCAAAAATAATGAAGGAAGAAAATCCTATTTAGGCAAATCGAAAAAAGTACAGTATATGTCCGAAAGATCGTAAAACGTTCAATGAATTTGGGTTGAAACAACCGAACTTCCAGGCAAGCGTTCTCTAAGGTAACTAAATCTGAGTAAGTTTTACTCAACAAACTAAAAGAGCAATGATTATCTCTCAAGGAATTGTCAGTTTTGCCCGAGTAAACAACCTGCGGCAACTTCCGTTCAATTTTACGGATTGATTTCCAAGAAACTTTACCATTGGGGGTACGGAATTTGCGTCTGAAGGAGTCAAAGCAGACTCTTGAATCTGTTCACAGTTTGGCAATGAGAAATTGCTTTTGACTTCTAATTTAACCGAAGATTTCTTGAACGAGTGCTAAAAGAATTGGATTAAATGTTTGCTGAAGATCACTGTTCAAGACAAAGGTGGGTAAAACTGAAAGAAGAAAACGAAAGCTTGACGTTTCGGGGTTCGAACGCAAAACTAGTTTCGCTTCCTTTAGCCGAGGTTTGTTTGTGTCAGTCTTAGCAATGCGAAAATGCAACCACAATGCTTATAGCGTAAGTCGTGTTTCAGACCGTTTCAGTTTCTTTTAGGTGTTGAGTCAACAGACACGTGTCAGTCAAGACTGTCAAGCTGCCAGTTTTGCAACATTCGAAACTATTTCGTTATCAATCGAAAGGATACTTAGTTTCCTTAACCGAGGTCAGAACAATGACAGGAGGAAGATCGCTTCTTACGAAGGAGAAACAAAGATTAAAACTAGCAATGGATCGATATTTGGGCTAATTTTTCGCGACTGGAAACCTGTCTTGGTTGTTATAGGAACAATAAGCACAATCTAGAGCTTTCGATCTATGTAAGTTTGATCCATTCCTATCAATCATAGCTGTCAATCAAAGCTGGCAGTCAGTATATATATAGCTATTGCGGCACATGCCATGTCGTTCTTAGAAATCGTCCACCTATTAAAGAACACTTGTTTTTGTTAACTTTTTTTGTTATTTCTTCTTTGACTGCCACCTTGCACTCTCTACTTTTCTGTCACAACACGAAATTAGCGAGTAGGTACAAGAATCAGCGGAAAGTTTCATCGCTTCACCGCAAACGAAATTTCACGCTTTGTTAAAAGGCGTTGATCAAGTGTAGTCAGGTCTCTCGTTCTGCTATGTGAAAAGATTCAATAAAGAAGTGAGGCGTACGCCTTGTTCGCAACAACAGTCCTTTAGGTAATGAAAAGAAGTTGGCGGTTCAGACTTCCTGTAGCAGCCTAGCAGAGGCGCTAATCTTTTTCTCGTTGTTTAGGAACAGCCTAGAAAGGCTCCATACTACCCCCTGCCGGGTAGTAAACCACCATTCAGTGGCTTTGGATTCTGGCCAACATTCCA
Organism: Orbicella faveolata; assembly: GCF_042242905.1. NCBI lineage: Eukaryota > Metazoa > Cnidaria > Anthozoa > Scleractinia > Merulinidae > Orbicella > Orbicella faveolata. The sequence continues at coordinate 15,533,278 of NW_028301563.1, forward strand.
CGCCTGGCCACATCTGCTTGATCATGACTACATGAATACGTGGTTCGACCCAAGACCCGAGATGAAAGGTACGTCATGCACTAAGCCTTTAATTGTCTATTGTACTGAGTACCTAGCCAGTAAGTGGAATTTTAGAAGTTTGAAATGGAATCAAAGTAGTTAAAATACTAATGAAGCGTCTTCTTGTCTCGTATTTTTCTCAGACATTGGAGTTATGACTCAACCAGGAATTAAGCAAGAACCTTTGTCTCCAGGCGATAACATGATGGCATCATGTTCTCGGGAACTTGTTGACTTAGAAGAGGTATTGTACTTATTAAAAATGATTCGTTAAAAATCGTCAAACATCTAGTGAAAAAAATGGGTATTTACTGACTGAAGTCACGTGAAATGCCTAAAATCGTTTCCAGGGTTCTCTTGTCAAAAAGCACCAGAGCTGTACATTTACTTGTACTACTGAAGGACTGAGTGGGAGAGTTTTCTAATGCTAAATAGTTTTTCTCGGCTACCTGGCATTCTAATTGTTCCTGGAAAGGACGTGTTTCCTCTGTGAAGACTAGTTAGCTGATAAGACAATATTTAATTCTAAAAGGAGTTTGAAATCACAAAATTACAAAAATCAAGGCATTTCGGTTCAAATACGAAACACTCATGAAAACTGTGTGTTTTACTTGGAAATGGTCGCAAGGTATATCATATAAATGTGAGATGGTTTTTAAATGTATTTTTCAGAGTTCCCCAGCAGGTGCCAAGGTCATCGTGAAAGAAGGTGAGATACTGATTAAGCTTGCCTTATAGGTTCTTTGAACTGCAAGTCTTGTTCTTTGAAACGTTAGGATCTTTAACCATATACTTATCCTGCTTTGAAATGAATTTTGCAGAAGATGAGGTACCCAGCGATCAAGAAATCATCGATGTAAGTTAATGCTCTGGTTTATTGATGTTATTGTTGCTGTTTTATAGTCTGCATGTATTAGTGTGATTTTCGGAGACTCTGTCACTGAGTAATTTTATGCCCTTTTTGACGTGTTTGAACTGGCCTCCTATACGCTATACCAATAAAAAATAAGTGTGAAGTCTGCATACGAGCCAAGTGTTCCATCAGGCCGGTGCTTGTGTCCGCGGGTTCAGTAGCATGAAGCGAGTACGGGTATTTCTACTCCTCCCAGGATTGGATGGTAGTCCATTGCAGGGTTACCCTCCAGCATTTAATTTGCCGATGCCCATTTATACACCTGGGTGGAGAGAGGTCCTGGGAGAGTAAAGTGTCTCGCCCAGAAATACAACGCAATGTCCCCGGCCAGGGACTACTCGATACGGAGGCGAGCGCAACAACTATGAGGCCACCGTGCCTCTACTTATGAAACGTCAACTGTTATTCGTACTCTTCCTCTGTATGCCCTTCCCGCTACCAATTTCAATTTGCCTGGATATAACCGAAGTGTGTTTCCCTCTCCTCCCTAGCTGGTAGATCAAATGTCAGATCAGAGTAGCTCCTCACTTGAGGATTTGGACGGCATGGAGGGATCAAATGAGGAGGGTACGTGTAAAATAATTAACATATATATGTCTGGATTTATGAAAACCGTGCTAATTTCAACACAACCGCCCTGACACTTTTCCAAGAAAATACACAGGCTTTTTCACTCAATCAACCACAGGTACTCTGTCAACACACAGCCTACTCACCCATCTTGCTTGTGTCTGGTTGGCTGGCTGCCGGCCCCTAAGGCTGCAGGGCATTGCTGGCCAAGGCTGTTCTGCAAAGAAAATGAGCAGTTTTAACTGGGGAAAATGCCTCTCTCTGTGACCCACCCCACCACCCTGGGGTAAGGGCGTGGCGGTCCCGCTTGGTATCAGCTGGTAGCCAGGTCCCAGCTATCTTCCCCAACCCTCCTTGAAGGAAGCCTCCCTGGCTTTTCAAGCACCGCTATCGCCGGCAGGCAGGCGCGAAATTTTTGCCCCAAATTTGACACAGTTTTCATAAATTCAGACACATATATATATATATACATATATATATATATATCGAATTACTTGTCATTAGGGATGAATGACGCTACAATAAAAATATAAAGAGTAAACAGATTTCAAAAAACTGCACGCCATTTTTTTGGGTTCAAGTTATGCGCCTCCAAGGTGCTCCAAGGTGCCTTCAAGGTCTTCTCATTTAGCCCCAAAATGTGGATATTTTGGCAAGGGCTTGGAAGCTTTGCGCCAATTTTGGGGTGATGCCCTTTTCCTGGTTGAAACAAATCATGAGTTCCATTTGTATGCTGTTGTATGCGTACGTAAAAGCCGTTACGCGTTAACTGGATTTTCTGCAACTAGTGAGCACCCGTGATATAAACGGGGTGACTGTTCTAGCCTGTTTCTCAAGAAAACATATTCATTTTGCTCTTTTATAGATTTTTCGGAAGATGCTTCTCCTCCAACAGAGCGTCCCCCTCTACGGCTGGTTTTGAAGACTGAAGGCTCATCTGATTATGGGAATGAGTACACAAGTTCCCTTCCCTTGACTCCAGACTCCACTAGGGAGATTTTAAGTGTCATCAACAGGTCATGAAAAAACGATAACAAACTCTGCAAGGTTTGAAGACGTCCCAGTGAAGAACTCTTACAGGGAATTATACACGTGTAGTCAAGTTCAGCAATCGAAGGAAACGTATTTTCACACTGTCTAAGACCGATGCAATGAGCTTCGGTCAAAGAACTATTGGACTTCAAGTCTGCCTAACCTGCCTTAAGAGGACACCTTAATTACAAACTGCACGTACCTCTTTGGACGTTTAAACGAGTAGAGTTTTCACGTGACCAGAACTATAGCTAACCTTCCTCTTATCAGGAGGTGGTGTTTCTTTTGCACAAATTTTATTGTATCATGTAAGATAAATAGTGGTAAAGAAAGAAAAAGTAATGTAACATTGTTAGTAGAGTTCATTCGCTTAAGTTGTAGGCTTACACCTACCTCTTCCAGGGTCAGTAAATATGTGTCGATCTATGAAGTCTGTGGATGAAACCTTAGTGTTCAACCAATCAAATGAAAGTTATTGAGGAGTACATTCATTTAGTACTGTTTATTATACTGCACAACTGTAGATCCAATTCTTAAGTCTGTAGATGTAACTCTAGTGGGTGACCATTCAAATGAAAGCCGCTGAACAGTACTTTTATTTGGTACTACTATTATAAAACTAACACTTTATCTCACATTATGAATCTGGTCACTCCTGGAAGTAAAGATGGAAGGTAAAACATAATAAACTGATCTATGGGATCACTCTAGAGTACTAGCAATCAGGTTTTGTTCACAATTTGACGCAAAACGTAATCTTACATCAACAACACTCCTGAATGCCAATGAATTGGCATTCAGAAGCAAAAATCATTTGGAAACTCGTCTCTGGGCATCCATAATTAATTTTCCATCAAAGAACCATACATGCTATGCATATTGACAGAAATAAATCGTTTTTACAAAACCTGTTTTAAAACGAGTGGTTAGTACTTTTAAAAATATAAAAAACGAATCTATATTTTGTGCGTGTTAGTTTTTTAAGAAGCTTTTATGCTGTAGGGTCAAAAGTGTGCGTAACAAAAGTCATTTTTTCTTTAGAAGTTAGCGTAGAAATGATTTTAACTGTTCACTATTTTGTTGATGTTGCGATGACCGAATCAGCGTAGAAGATATCGCTTCTTCTTAACCTCGATATCAGTCTGACATGTTTTGTTGAAGTTTTATCGGTGCAAATTTTCAAACGTGACAATAGGAATAAAGTAATCAACTCTATTTTAAGGAGTATAAGTCTTATGAAATAAAGTGATTTTGTTTTAATTTACATCATGACTGACGTAGCTTTAATTTCGTAGAAGTGTCGACAGTTACATCAAGTCAAATATACAATTTACTTACAATCGTTGAAAAAACTAGTACTCAGCTAATGTCGAGCTTCAATTCAGTCCAATCATGAAACAGTGGTCTATCTTTTAAATCAAATTGAAACCCTACTATATGACCATTCAAATGAAAGCTATTGAGCAGTACTTCCATGTGGTACTGTTTATTATGCTGTACAGGGTGGGTTTAACTTCTGAGTCAGTGGATAAAAACACAGTGCGTGGCCATTCAAATGAAAGCTACTGAGCTGTACTTTCATGTGGTACTGTTTATTATGCTGTACAGGGTGGGTTTAACTTCTGAGTCAGTGGATGAAACCCAGTGAGTGACCATTCAAATGAGAGCTACAGAGCTGTACTTTCATGTGGTACTGCTTATTATGCTGTACAGGGTGGGTTTAACTTCTAAGTCAGTGGATGAAACCCAGTGTGTGACCATTCAAATGAGAGCTCCTGAGCTGTACTTTCATGTGGTACTGTTTATTATGGCGTGCAAGGTGGTTCTAACTTCTGAGTCAGTGGATGAAGCCGCAGTGTGTAACCATTCAAGTGAAAGCTACGGAGGAGTACGTTCACGTGGTACTGTTTGTTATGCTGTACAGTGTGGTTCTTACTTTTGAGTCAGTGGATGAGGTCGCGGTGCGTGGGAGGCTTTGTGACCACAAAAGGTCAATATAACTAAAATCACGTCAGCGCGTCAAATTGAGTAAATATATAAACATTGTTCAAAATCATTCATGTAGATCAAGCCTGCATCACATTTAAGATGTAAAACCTCGAACACGAGCAATAAAGTCGCTTTACTAAACTTTTTATCGACCTACGTAAATGTATACAAATCTAGGGGATTCCCCGGATTAAGTGTGCTTTTCCGCCACCTGTCAGCCAGTCGCTGCTGTGATAATTCATTTGCATTTTTAGGAATGGATATTCAAATTTGTACATCGAAAGTCAACATTTACTCGTCGACTAAATTAAGGCGCTTTACACTCGACAAAAATAGAAGAAGGCGGGAAATCGAGCGTTTGTGGGGAACAATTTTCGAGACAACAAATAACGGGAAAACTATTTTGGTGATTTGAGACTGAAATCTTTTACAGTGCTGATTTATGTCTCAATGAAAAGCAGAGACCTGAAATTTAGGGCATTAAAATTTTCTATTCACAAAATTTATGGCTTGCAGACAGAAAAAATCGAAATCCCTCCTTGCATTGTATAAAAAAAAAAAAAATCTTATTCTAGAGTTAAATATGTTTTGTTTTCGTGCCCTGAATAAACTTGTTCTTAAAATGTTAATTAATTATGCATAACGAATGCAATATTACTCACGTAAACAACTGCACTTGAAGTCGAAAAATATCAGTATGGTCACAAATTTTGAATCGGAGTTTACTGTTAAATAGTATATGTAAAGCAAAATAAAAATTGTGGGGATTCAGATAAAGATATTTAGCTTACTTTACTTTACGTTACTGCACATGAATAATTTAAATGGCAGACTAACTCTTGACAAACAGAGACGGGAAAAACCCCTTTTATTATAAAGAAAGGGACTTTTCCCTAATCCCATAAAGTAGATGTATATCGATATAATATATCGCGTGTAGACCTTATAAAACACAGTCTGTTGCACGGAGCGCGGCAAAGGGTCTTATGTGCGATTTAGCTTCCTTCAATAAGCCGAATTTTCAATTCAGTCAGTTGAGGAAAAAAGCGTATGAACTTCCGGTTGGATCCGATATCACCAGTGATTCTCAGAATATCAAGACTTGATTAATTTCAAGGATTTCATTTTTCAGTTGTCTGGCCGGCTTTCCACGCAGCGTAGAGGTAAAGAAGCACCATGCATGATTACAGTAAACCTTTGGGAAAGAAACGATTGCGATTCAGGGACTGGTTGATCGATAGACTTAACAGCAAGGAAATCGAAGGAGTGCAGTGGATTGATCGAGAACGAGGACTATTCACAATACCCTGGGTACACGGATCTCACCAAAGATGGAATATAAACGATGTTGAAATATTTCGCCAGTGGGCTATTTACTCCGGAAAGTACGAACCGTCCAGAGATACACAAGATCCCAGAAAATGGAAAACGAACTTTAGATGCACGTTGAATGCTCTTCGCGATTTCAAAGAGGTGCGCAATGGAAGCTCGTCTCAAGGGCCCAGGAGGTTCAAGATCTACAGCTTGGAAAGCATCGCCAAGGGAAAGAAGGAGCGGAGTGGGTGTGAGAAGGAGGAAGAACGTAAGTTTCAACTTGAAAAACATCCTTGCAGCTAATATAATTGAAATTCCACGCGTGGCGGTATTACATTGTTTACAAAACCCATCTGGATTTCTCAGAAAAGTGTTCATAAGACGTAACTAACGGGGGACAGGACGGGAAGGGGGACGCTTCTTAGCAAAAAGGAACAAATGAAGCAGGGAAAGTACTCTATTATATTATATATTTTTGTTTACATGCATTCGAAATTCTCACAAACATATCTAAGAAAGCATCTACAGCACGCAGCTTGAGAGAATTCATCTTTAAATCCCTTGTTACCTTTTAATTTTCAATGTTTGACTTTTCAAGTTTGTCGCTCCCATAAAGTTCTCGTGAAAGGGAAAGTACCAGGGGAAAAAAGTTTGCTTACTTGATGAAATAATTTATTTACCACAAAAAAATGCACACCAGTCGAAATGTAACATCAGACGTTCTTGTGACATCCTCATGTCGCAAGATGACCACTTCATGCCCCACCCTCCACACCCTGATTATATTTTTGTCATTGTTTTGTCAATGATTCGACAATTCCTAGAAATTTCGCAAAGTCCTCAAGGGTCAATTCTCAAGCGGCTTCTTGACAAAAACCAGCCGCTTGATCCGAATTCTAATAAAAGTGGCAGCAAAACATTGCTCGCATTAGGCGCCAACAAGAAATTCACGTCGATGTTTCACTGACTTTTCTTATTTGACGTTCAACTCAACATCCTACCGGACACAAGACGGAGGTTCTGTACATTAGCTGCAGATGCTTTTCCTGAAGGAAAGCAAAATTGAAATAAGAGAATTTATATTATTCGGTTTGAAAATATCCAGTAACAAAGGGTCTAAATTTATCTTTTCCTCTTCCCCACACAGAAGAAAAAAAGGCAAAAGTTTTAGATTAGTGTTGTTTTACAATGACCAGCATCAATTTTCTCGAGAAAATATCGATACCAAGACGGCCATGTTAATCAATAATTCTGATGGTAAAACTTGTCTAACTGGAGATGAAATCTTTCCAAGAAATTATCCGGAAAGAAAACCTGTTAGTCAGGTTTATCTTTCTTTACTTGTGACGCCATGAATCTGTGATCTCACAGACTGACCTTCATTCCTTTGGTCAGCCTCCTACCGCTGGCCAGAACAGAAAAACTTGTTTTTCACTTCCTCCCAAGCGCTTAACCTCAGGGATACCATACTGACAGCATGAACTCCGAGGAGTAACCAAATCTGCCATGCAGATTTTAGTACTTGTAGACTGAGAGTGCATAGACCTTATCAGGGTGTTAGAAGCCATATTCGCGGACAGGAAGCACGACCGAATTGACCAAACTAGAAAGCGTTCAGCCGCGTTTTTGATATGCAAGTGGCTTTGCAAGTTCGGGGGAAAATATAAACCAATGTTTGGCGAATCAAAAACGCGCCGGGGGAAGCTAACATCCCTGAAGTTCGGTTATTGCAATTTTTGCCTAGTATATCTATACTTAACTAATCATACATTGTTCAGAATTCATTAGATTCCCATACAAGCACTGAAATTTATAACACTTGTTGCCTAACCGTCAAGATGGCTCCCAAAACAGTGATAAGCTCTATTCGTGCGGAGCGCAGGCAGGTTCCTGGCTCTCTTGTATTCATAGCCGTCATTTTGACTGTTTTGTTTAAAAGAGCTAGATGCAGATGTTTTTTTTTTCTTCTTTTATACAGAGGCTGGCGCATTTGATCTGACAGATAAATAGTTCAGGTTTGTGGGCTAATGGACATATAGCTTGCTACTGACTCCGACTCCTTATTATAGAGGTGTCCTTATTATAGAGGTGTCCTTCTTATGGAGGTGTCCTTATTATGGAGATCTCCTTATTATGGAGGTGTCCTTATTATGGAGATCTCCTTATTATGGAGGTGTCCTTATTATGGAGGTGTCCTTATTATGGAGGTGTCCTTATTATGGAGGTGTGCTTATTATGGAGGTGTCCTTATTATGGAGGTGTGCTTATTATGGAGGTGTGCTTATTATGGAGGTGTCCTTATTATAGAGGTGTGCTTATTATGGAGGTGTCCTTATTATGGAGATGTGCTTATTATGGAGATGTGCTTATTATGGAGGTGTCCTTATTATGGAGATGTGCTTCTTATGGAGATGTCCTTATTATGGAGATGTCCTTATTATGGAGGTGTCCTTATTATGGAGGTGTGCTTGTTATGGCGGTGTCCTTATTATCGAGATGTCCTTATTATGGAGGTGTCCTTATTATGGAGGTGTCCTTATTATAGAGATGTCCTTATTATGGAGGTGTGCTTATTATGGAGGTGTCCTTATTATGGAGGTGTGCTTATTATGGAGGTGTCCTTATTATAGAGGTGTCCTTATTATCGAGGTGTGCTTATTATGGAGGTGTCCTTATTATGGAGATGTGCTTATTATGGAGATGTCCTTATTATGGAGGTGTCCTTATTATGGAGATGTGCTTCTTATAGAGATGTCTTTATTATGGAGATGTGCTTATTATGGAGGTGTCCTTATTATGGAGATGTCCTTATTATGGAGATGTCCTTATTATGGAGGTGTCCTTATTATGGAGGTGTGCTTGTTATGGAGGTGTCCTTATTATGGAGATGTCCTTATTATGGAGGTGTCCTTATTATGGAGGTGTCCTTATTATAGAGATCTCCTTATTATGGAGGTGTCCTTATTATGGAGGTGTCCTTCTTATGGAGGTGTGCTTATTATGGAGGTGTCCTTATTATGGAAGTGTGCTTATTATGGAGGTGTCCTTATTATAGAGGTGTCCTTATTATGGAGGTGTCCTTATTATGGAGGTGTGCTTATTATGGAGGTGTCCTTATTATGGAGGTGTCCTTATTATGGAGGTGTTCTTATTATGGAGATGTCCTTATTATGGAGGTGTCCTTATTATGGAGGTGTGCTTATTATTGAGGTGTCCTTATTATGGAGATGTCCTTATTATGGACGTGTCCTTATTATGGAGGTGTCCTTATTATAGAGATGTCCTTATTATGGAGGTGTGCTTATTATGGAGGTGTCCTTATTATGGAGGTGTGCTTATTATGGAGGTGTCCTTATTATAGAGGTGTCCTTATTATGGAGATGTCCTTATTATGAAGGTGTCCTTATTATGGAGGTGTCCTTATTATGGAGGTGCCCTTATTATGGAGATGTCCTTATTATGGAGGTGCGCTTATTATAGAGGTGTGCTTATTATGGAGGTGTCCTTATTATGAAGGTGTCCTTATTATGGAGGTGTCCTTATTATGGAGATGTCCTTATTATGGACATGTGCTTATTATGGAGGTGTGCTTATTATGGAGGTGTCCTTATTATGGAGATGTCCTTATTATGGAGGTGTCCTTATTATGGAGGTGTCCTTATTATAGAGATCTCCTTATTATGGAGGTGTCCTTATTATGGAGGTGTCCTTATTATGGAGGTGTGCTTATTATGGAGGTGTCCTTATTATGGAAGTGTGCTTATTATGGAGGTGTCCTTATTATAGAGGTGTCCTTATTATGGAGGTGTCCTTATTATGGAGGTGTGCTTATTATGGAGGTGTCCTTATTATGGAGGTGTCCTTATTATGGAGGTGTCCTTATTATGGAGGTGTTCTTATTATGGAGATGTCCTTATTATGGAGGTGTCCTTATTATGGAGGTGTGCTTATTATGGAGGTGTCCTTATTATGGAGATGTCCTTATTATGGAGGTGTCCTTATTATGGAGGTGTCCTTATTATGGAGGTGTCCTTATTATAGAGATGTCCTTATTATGGAGGTGTGCTTATTATGGAGGTGTCCTTATTATGGAGGTGTGCTTATTATGGAGGTGTCCTTATTATAGAGGTGTCCTTATTATGGAGATGTCCTTTTTATGAAGGTGTCCTTATTATGGAGGTGTCCTTATTATGGAGGTGCCCTTATTATGGAGATGTCCTTATTATGGAGGTGTGCTTATTATAGAGGTGTGCTTATTATGGAGGTGTCCTTATTATGGAGGTGTCCTTATTATGGAGGTGTCCTTATTATGGAGATGTCCTTATTATGGACATGTGCTTATTATGGAGGTGTGCTTATTATGGAGGTGTCCTTATTATGGAGATGTCCTTATTATGGAGGTGTGCTTATTATAGAGGTGTCCTTATTATGGAGGTGTCCTTATTATGGAGGTGTCCTTATTATGGAGATGTGCTTATTATGGAGATGTGCTTATTATGGAGGTGTGCTTATTATAGAGGTGTCCTTATATTGGAGGTGTCCTTATTATGGAGGTGTCCTTATTATGGAGGTCTCCTTATTATGGAGGTGTCCTTATTATGGAGATGTGCTTATTATGGAGATGTGCTTATTATGGAGGTGTGCTTATTATCGAGGTGTCCTTATTATGGAGATATCCTTATTATGGAGGTGTCCTTATTATGGAGGTGTCCTTATTATGGAGATGTGCTTATTATGGAGGTGTCCTTATTATGGAGGTATCCTTATTATGGAGATGTGCTTATTATGGAGATGTGCTTATAATGGAGATGTGTTTATTATGGAGGTGTCCTTATTATAGAGGTGTCCTTATTATGGAGGTGTCCTTATTATGGAGGTGTGCTTATTATGGAGGTCTCCTTATTATGGAGGTGTGCTTATTATGGAGGTGTCCTTATTATAGAGGTGTCCTTATTATAGAGGTGTCCTTATTATGGAGGTGTCCTTATTATGGAGGTGTCCTTATTATAGAGGTGTCGCTATTATGGAGGTGTCCTTATTATGAAGATGTCCTTATTATGAAGGTGTGCTTATTATGGAGGTGTCCTTATTATGGAGATGTGCTTATTTTAGAGGTGTCCTTATTATGGAGGTGTCCTTATTATAGAGGTGTCGTTATTATGGAGGTGTCCTTATTATGGAGATGTCCTTATTATGGAGGTGTGCTTATTTTAGAGGTGTCCTTATTATGGAGGTGTCCTTATTATAGAGGTGTCCTTATTATAGAGGTGTCCTTATTATGGAAGTGTCCTTAGTATGGAGATGTGCTTATTATGGAGGTGTCCTTATTATGGAGGTGTGCTTGTTATGGAGGTGTCCTTATTATGGAGGTGTCCTTATTATGGAGGTGTCGTTATTATGGAGGTGTCCTTACTATGGAGATGTCCTTATTATGGAGATGTGCTTATTATGGAGATGTGGTTATTATGGAGGTGTCCTTATTATAGAGGTGTCCTTATTATGGAGGTGTGCTTATTATGGAGGTGTCCTTATTCTGGAGGTGTCCTTATTATGGAGGTGTCCTTATTATGGACGTGTGCTTATTATGGAGGTGTCCTTATTATAGAGGTGTCCTTATTATAGAGGTGTCCTTATTATGTAGGTGTCCTTAGTATGGACATGTGCTTATTATGGAGGTGTCCTTATTATGGAGGTGTGCTTATTATGGAGGTGTCCTTATTATGGAGGTGTCCTTATTATGGAGGTGTCGTTATTATGGAGGTGTCCTTACTATGGAGATGTCCTTATTATGGAGATGTGCTTATTATGGAGATGTGGTTATTATGGAGGTGTCCTTATTATAGAGGTGTCCTTATTATGCAGGTGTCCTTATTCTGGAGGTGTCCTTATTCTGGAGGTGTCCTTATTATGGAGGTGTCCTTATTATGGAGATGTCCTTATTATGGAGGTGTGCTTATTATAGAGGAGTCCTTATTATGGAGGTGTCCTTTTTATGGAGGTCTCCTTATTATGGAGGTGTGCTTATTATGGAGGTGTCCTTATTATGGAGATGTCCTTATTATGGAGGTGTGGTTATTATAGAGGAGTCCTTATTATGGAGGTGTCCTTTTTATGGAGGTGTCCTTATTATGGAGATGTCCTTATTATGGAGGTGTGCTTATTATTGAGGTGTGCTTATTATGGAGGTGTGCTTATTGTGGAGGTGTCCTTATTATGGAGGTGTCCTTGTTATGGAGGTGTCCTTATTATGGAGGTGTGCTTATTATGGAGGTGTCCTTATTATGGAGGTGTGCTTATTTTGGAGGTGTGCTTATTATACAGGTGTGCTTATTATGGAGGTGTGCTTATTATGGAGGTGTCCTTCTTATCAAGGTGTCCTTGTTATGGAGGTGTCCTTATTATGGAGGGGTGCTTCTTATGGAGGTGTCCTTATTATGGAGGTGTGCTTAATATGGACGTGTGCTTATTATGGAGGTGTCCTTATTATGGGGGTGTGCTTATTATGGAGGTATCCTTATTATAGAGGTGTCGTTATTATGGAGGTGTGCTTATTATGGAGGTGTCCCTATTATGGAGGTGTCCTTATTATGGAGGTGTGCTTATTATGGAGGTGTCCTTATTATGGGGGTGTGCTTATTATGGAGGTATCCTTATTATAGAGGTGTCGTTATTATGGAGGTGTCCTTATTATGGAGGTGTCCTTATTATACAGGTGTTCGTATTATGGAGGTGTGCCTTATTATGGAGGTGTCCTTATTATGGAGGTGTCCTTATTATACAGGTGTTCTTATTATGCAGGTGTCCTTATTATGGAGGTGTGCTTATTATGGAGGTGTCCTTATTATAGAGGTGTCCTTCTTATGGAGGTGTGCTTATTATAGAGGTGTGCTTACTATGGAGGTGTGCTTATTATGAAGGTGTCCTTATTATGGAGGTGTCCTTGTTATGGACGTGTCCTTATTATGGAGGTGTGCTTATTATGGAGGTGTCGTTATTATGGAGGTGTCCTTACTATGGAGATGTCCTTATTATGGAGATGTGCTTATTATGGAGATGTGGTTATTATGGAGGTGTCCTTATTATAGAGGTGTCCTTATTATGCAGGTGTCCTTATTCTGGAGGTGTCCTTATTCTGGAGGTGTGCTTATTATTGAGGTGTGCTTATTATGGAGGTGTGCTTATTATGGAGGTGTCCTTATTATGGAGGTGTCCTTGTTATGGAGGTGTCCTTATTATGGAGGTGTGCTTATTATGGAGGTGTCCTTATTATGGAGGTGTGCTTATTTTGGAGGTGTGCTTATTATACAGGTGTGCTTATTATGGAGGTGTGCTTATTATGGAGGTGTCCTTCTTATCAAGGTGTCCTTGTTATGGAGGTGTCCTTATTATGGAGGGGTGCTTCTTATGGAGGTGTCCTTATTATGGAGGTGTGCTTATTATGGACGTGTGCTTATTATGGAGGTGTCCTTATTATGGGGGTGTGCTTATTATGGAGGTATCCTTATTATAGAGGTGTCGTTATTATGGAGGTGTCCTTATTATGGAGGTGTCCTTATTATAGAGGTGTCCGTATTATGGAGGTGTGCCTTATTATGGAGGTGTCCTTATTATGGAGGTGTCCTTATTATACAGGTGTCCTTATTATGGAGGTGTCCTTATTATGGAGGTGTGCTTATTATGGAGGTGTCCTTATTATAGAGGTGTCCTTCTTATGGAGGTGTGCTTATTATAGAGGTGTGCTTACTATGGAGGTGTGCTTATTATGAAGGTGTCCTTATTATGGAGGTGTCCTTGTTATGGACGTGTCCTTATTATGGAGGTGTGCTTATTATGCAGGTGTCCTTATTATGGAGCTGTCCTTCTTATGGAGGTGTCCTTATTATGGAGGTGTGCTTATTATGGAGGTGTTCTTATTATGGAGATGTCCTTATTGTGGAGGTGTGCTTATTATGGAGGTGTGCTTATTATGGAGGTATCCTTATTATAGAGGTGTCCTTATTATCGAGGTGTGCTTATTATGGAGGTGTCCTTATTATAGAGGTGTGCTTATTATGGAGGTGTGCTTATTATGGAGGTGTCCTTATTATGGAGGTGTCCTTATTATCGAGGTGTCCTTATTATGCAGGTGTCCTTATTATGGAGGTGTCCTTCTTATGGAGGTGTCCTTATTATGGAGGTGTGCTTATTATGGATGTGTGCTTATTATGGAGGTGTCCTTATTATGGGGGTGTGCTTATTATGGAGGTATCCTTATTATAGAGGTGTCGTTATTATGGAGGTGTGCTTATTATGGAGGTGTCATTATGGAGGTGTCCTTATTATGGAGGTGTGCTTATTATGGAGGTGTCCTTATTATGGGGGTGTGCTTATTATGGAGGTATCCTTATTATAGAGGTGTCGTTATTATGGAGGTGTGCTTATTATGGAGGTGTCCTTATTATAGAGGTGTCCGTATTATGTAGGTGTGCCTTATTATGGAGGTGTCCTTATTATGGAGGTGTCCTTATTATACAGGTGTCCTTATTATGGAGGTGTCCTTATTATGGAGGTGTGCTTATTATGGAGGTGTCCTTATTATAGAGGTGTCCTTCTTATGGAGGTGTGCTTATTATAGAGGTGTGCTTACTATGGAGGTGTGCTTATTATGCAGGTGTCCTTATTATGGAGGTGTCCTTGTTACGGACGTGTCCTTATTATGGAGGTGTGCTTATTATGCAGGTGTCCTTATTATGGAGCTGTCCTTCTTATGGAGGTGTCCTTATTATGGAGGTGTGCTTATTACGGAGGTGTGCTTATTATGGAGATGTCCTTATTGTGGAGGTGTGCTTATTATGGAGGTGTGCTTATTATGGAGGTATCCTTATTATAGAGGTGTCCTTATTATCGAGGTGTGCTTATTATGGAGGTGTCCTTATTATAGAGGTGTGCTTATTATGGAGGTGTCCTTATGGAGGTGTCCTTATTATCGAGGTGTCCTTATTATGGAGGTGTCCTTATTATGGAGGTGTGCTTATTATGGAGGTGTCCTTATTATAGAGGTGTCCTTATTATGGAGGTGTCCTTATTATGGAGGTGTCCTTATTATGGAGGTGTGCTTATTATGGAGGTGTCCTTATTATAGAGGTGCCCTTAATATGGAGGTGTCCTTATTATGGAGGTTTGCTTATTATGGAGGTGTCCTTATTATGGAGGTGTCCTTATTTTAGAGGTGTCCTTATTATAGAGGTGTCCTTATTATAGAGGTGTCCTTATTATGGAGGTGTCCTTATTTTGGAGGTGTGCTTATTATGGAGGTGTCCTTATTATAGAGGTGTCCTTATTATGGAGGTGTGCTTATTATGGAGGTGTCCTTATTATAGAGGTGTCCTTATTATGGAGGTGTCCTTATTTTGGAGGTGTGCTTATTATGGAGGTGTCCTTATTATAGAGGTGTCCTTATTATAGAGGTGTCCTTATTATAGAGGTGTCCTTATTATGGAGGTGTCCTTATTATGGAGGTGTCCTTATTATGCAGGTGTCCTTCTTATGGAGGTGTGCTTATTATAGAGGTGTGCTTACTATGGAGGTGTGCTTATTATGAAGGTGTCCTTATTATGGAGGTGTCCTTATTATGGAGGTGTGCTTATTATGGAGGTGTCCTTATTATAGAGGTGTCCTTATTATGGAGGTGTCCTTATTTTGGAGGTGTGCTTATTATGGAGGTGTCCTTATTATAGAGGTGTCCTTATTATAGAGGTGTCCTTATCATAGAGGTGTCCTTATTATGGAGGTGTGCTTATTATGGAGGTGTCCTTATTATAGAGGTGTCCTTCTTATGGAGGTGTGCTTATTATAGAGGTGTGCTTACTATGGAGGTGTGCTTATTATGAAGGTGTCCTTATTATGGAGGTGTCCTTGTTATGGACGTGTCCTTATTATGGAGGTGTGCTTATTATGGAGGTGTCGTTATTATGGAGGTGTCCTTACTATGGAGATGTCCTTATTATGGAGATGTGCTTATTATGGAGATGTAGTTATTATGGAGGTGTCCTTATTATAGAGGTGTCCTTATTATGCAGGTGTCCTTATTCTGGAGGTGTCCTTATTCTGGAGGTGTCCTTATTATGGAGGTGTCCTTATTATGGAGATGTCCTTATTATGGAGGTGTGCTTATTATAGAGGAGTCCTTATTATGGAGGTGTCCTTTTTATGGAGGTCTCCTTATTATGGAGGTGTGCTTATTATGGAGGTGTCCTTATTATGGAGATGTCCTTATTATGGAGGTGTGGTTATTATAGAGTAGTCCTTATTATGGAGGTGTCCTTTTTATGGAGGTGTCCTTATTATGGAGATGTCCTTATTATGGAGGTGTGCTTATTATTGAGGTGTGCTTATTATGGAGGTGTGCTTATTATGGAGGTGTCCTTATTATGGAGGTGTCCTTGTTATGGAGGTGTCCTTATTATGGAGGTGTGCTTATTATGGAGGTGTCCTTATTATGGAGGTGTGCTTATTTTGGAGGTGTGCTTATTATACAGGTGTGCTTATTATGGAGGTGTGCTTATTATGGAGGTGTCCTTCTTATCAAGGTGTCCTTGTTATGGAGGTGTCCTTATTATGGAGGGGTGCTTCTTATGGAGGTGTCCTTATTATGGAGGTGTGCTTATTATGGACGTGTGCTTATTATGGAGGTGTCCTTATTATGGGGGTGTGCTTATTATGGAGGTATCCTTATTATAGAGGTGTCGTTATTATGGAGGTGTGCTTATTATGGAGGTGTCCTTATTATAGAGGTGTCCGTATTATGGAGGTGTGCCTTATTATGGAGGTGTCCTTATTATGGAGGTGTCCTTATTATACAGGTGTCCTTATTATGGAGGTGTCCTTATTATGGAGGTGTGCTTATTATGGAGGTGTCCTTATTATAGAGGTGTCCTTCTTATGGAGGTGTGCTTATTATAGAGGTGTGCTTACTATGGAGGTGTGCTTATTATGAAGGTGTCCTTATTATGGAGGTGTCCTTGTTATGGACGTGTCCTTATTATGGAGGTGTGCTTATTATGCAGGTGTCCTTATT
This sequence comes from Orbicella faveolata, assembly GCF_042242905.1. Lineage (NCBI taxonomy): Eukaryota > Metazoa > Cnidaria > Anthozoa > Scleractinia > Merulinidae > Orbicella > Orbicella faveolata. Next base: position 15,550,212 of record NW_028301563.1, read on the forward strand.
ATGGAGCTGTCCTTCTTATGGAGGTGTCCTTATTATGGAGGTGTGCTTATTATGGAGGTGTTCTTATTATGGAGATGTCCTTATTGTGGAGGTGTCCTTATTATGGAGGTGTCCTTATTATCGAGGTGTCCTTATTATGGAGGTGTCCTTATTATGGAGGTGTCCTTCTTATGGAGGTGTCCTTATTATGGAGGTGTGCTTATTATGGATGTGTGCTTATTATGGAGGTGTCCTTATTATGGGGGTGTGCTTATTATGGAGGTATCCTTATTATAGAGGTGTCGTTATTATGGAGGTGTGCTTATTATGGAGGTGTCATTATGGAGGTGTCCTTATTATGGAGGTGTGCTTATTATGGAGGTGTCCTTATTATGGGGGTGTGCTTATTATGGAGGTATCCTTATTATAGAGGTGTCGTTATTATGGAGGTGTGCTTATTATGGAGGTGTCCTTATTATAGAGGTGTCCGTATTATGGAGGTGTGCCTTATTATGGAGATGTCCTTATTATGGAGGTGTCCTTATTATACAGGTGTCCTTATTATGGAGGTGTCCTTATTATGGAGGTGTGCTTATTATGGAGGTGTCCTTATTATAGAGGTGTCCTTCTTATGGAGGTGTGCTTATTATAGAGGTGTGCTTACTATGGAGGTGTGCTTATTATGCAGGTGTCCTTATTATGGAGGTGTCCTTGTTACGGACGTGTCCTTATTATGGAGGTGTGCTTATTATGCAGGTGTCCTTATTATGGAGCTGTCCTTATGGAGGTGTCCTTATTATGGAGGTGTGCTTATTACGGAGGTGTGCTTATTATGGAGATGTCCTTATTGTGGAGGTGTGCTTATTATGGAGGTGTGCTTATTATGGAGGTATCCTTATTATAGAGGTGTCCTTATTATCGAGGTGTGCTTATTATGGAGGTGTCCTTATTATAGAGGTGTGCTTATTATGGAGGTGTGCTTATTATGGAGGTGTCCTTATTATGGAGGTGTCCTTATTATCGAGGTGTCCTTATTATGGAGGTGTCCTTATTATGGAGGTGTGCTTATTATGGAGGTGTCCTTATTATAGAGGTGTCCTTATTATGGAGGTGTCCTTATTATGGAGGTGTCCTTATTATGGAGGTGTGCTTATTATGGAGGTGTCCTTATTATAGAGGTGCCCTTAATATGGAGGGGTCCTTATTATGGAGGTTTGCTTATTATGGAGGTGTCCTTATTATGGAGGTGTCCTTATTTTAGAGGTGTCCTTATTATAGAGGTGTCCTTATTATAGAGGTGTCCTTATTATGGAGGTGTCCTTATTTTGGAGGTGTGCTTATTATGGAGGTGTCCTTATTATAGAGGTGTCCTTATTATGGAGGTGTCCTTATTATGGAGGTGTGCTTATTATGGAGGTGTCCTTATTATAGAGGTGTCCTTATTATGGAGGTGTCCTTATTTTGGAGGTGTGCTTATTATGGAGGTGTCCTTATTATAGAGGTGTCCTTATTATAGAGGTGTCCTTATTATAGAGGTGTCCTTATTATGGAGGTGTCCTTATTATGGAGGTGTCCTTATTATGGAGGTGTGCTTATTATGGAGGTGTCCTTATTATGGAGATGTCCTTATTATGGAGGTGTGCTTATTATAGAGGTGTGCTTATTATGGAGGTGTGCTTATTATGGAGGTGTCCTTATTATGGAGGTGTCCTTGTTATGGAGGTGTCCTTATTATGGAGGTGTGCTTATTATGGAGGTGTCTTTATTATGGAGGTGTGGTTATTTTGGAGGTGTGCTTATTATACAGGTGTGCTTATTATGGAGGTGTGCTTATTATGGAGGTGTCCTTATTATGGAGGTGTCCTTGTTATGGAGGTGTCCTTATTATGGAGGTGTGCTTATTATGGAGGTGTCCTTATTATGGAGGTGTCCTTGTTATGGAGGTGTCCTTATTATGGAGGTGTGCTTATTATGGAGGTGTCTTTATTATGGAGATGTCCTTATTATGGAGGTGTGCTTATTATAGAGGAGTCCTTATTATGGAGGTGTCCTTTTTATGGAGGTGTCCTTATTATGGAGATGTCCTTATTATGGAGGTGTGCTTATTATAGAGGTGTGCTTATTATGGAGGTGTCCTTTTTATGGAGGTGTCCTTATTATGGAGATGTCCTTATTATGGAGGTGTGCTTATTATAGAGGTGTGCTTATTATAGAGGTGTGCTTATTATGGAGGTGTCCTTATTATGGAGGTGTCCTTATTATGGAGGTGTGCTTATTATGGAGGTGTCCTTATTAAGGAGGTGTGCTTATTTTGGAGGTGTGCTTATTATACAGGTGTGCTTATTATGGAGGTGTGCTTATTATGGAGGTGTTCTTATTGTGGAGGTGTCCTTGTTATGGAGGTGTCCTTATTATGGAGGTGTGCTTATTATGGAGGTGTCCTTATTATGGAGGTGTTCTTGTTATGGAGGTGTCCTTATTATGGGGGTGTGCTTATTATGGAGGAGTGCTTATTATGGAGATGTCCTTATTATGGAGGTGTCCTTATTATGGAGGTGTCCTTATTATGGAGGTGTCCTTATTATAGAGGTGTCCTTATTATAGAGGTGTCCTTATTATGGAGGTGTCCTTATTATAGAGGTGTGCTTATTATGGAGGTGTGCTTATTATGGAGATGTCCTTATTATAGAGGTGTCCTTATTATGGAGGTGTGCTTATTATGGAGGTGTCTTTATTATGGAGATGTCCTTATTATGGAGGTGTCCTTATTATAGAGGAGTCCTTATTATGGAGGTGTCCTTTTTATGGAGGTGTCCTTATTATGGAGATGTCCTTATTATGGAGGTGTGCTTATTATAGAGGTGTGCTTATTATGGAGGTGTGCTTATTATGGAGGTGTCCTTATTATGGAGGTGTCCTTATTATGGAGGTGTCCTTGTTATGGAGGTGTCCTTATTATGGAGGTGTGCTTATTATGGAGGTGTCCTTATTAAGGAGGTGTGCTTATTTTGGAGGTGTGCTTATTATACAGGTGTGCTTATTATGGAGGTGTGCTTATTATGGAGGTGTCCTTATTATGGAGGTGTCCTTGTTATGGAGGTGTCCTTGTTATGGAGGTGTGCTTATTATGGAGGTGTCCTTATTATGGAGGTGTCCTTGTTATGGAGGTGTCCTTATTATGGAGGTGTGCTTATTATGGAGGTGTGCTTATTATGGAGATGTCCTTATTATGGAGGTGTGCTTATTATGGAGGTGTCCTTATTATGGAGGTGTCCTTATTATGGAGGTGTCCTTATTATGGAGGTGTCCTTATTATAGAGGTGTCCTTATTATGGAGGTGTCCTTATTATAGAGGTGTGCTTATTATGGAGGTGTGCTTATTATGGAGATGTCCTTATTATAGAGGTGTCCTTATTATGGAGGTGTGCTTATTATGGAGGTGTCCTTATTATAGAGGTGTCCTTATTATGGAGGTGTGCTTATTATGTAGGTGTCCTTATTATGGAGATGTCCTTATTATGGAGGTATCCTAATTATGGAGGTGTCCTTATTATAAGAGTGTCCTTATTATGTCGTATTATAGAGGAAGAGATTAAATGAATTCTGGTTCCTCTGGGACTGTCCATAAAACTTATCCAGAATATAGAGTTGTCCTTATTATAGGGGTGTCCTTATTATAGAGGTGTCTGTATTTTAGAGGAAGAATTTAAGTAAATTCTGGTTTCTCTGGGACTCCGTTAATTTTTCATAATGTAGAGGTGTCCTTATTATGGAGAAAGCCGTATTACAGAAGAAGAGATTAAATTAATTCTGTTTTCTCTGGGATTTATTTAACCATTCATGGCAGTTTCTCTGGGACTATCCATAATAATTATCCATAATATAGAGGTTTCTTTATTACAGAGGTGGTCGTATTATAGAGGAAGAGATTAAGGTCATTCCTCAGTATTGCATTGCGCATCCTTACTGCGCATAATTTATGGCGTCATTAGCGCGCGTTCGTGCACCAGCACATTGAAAACGTGGCTTATTTGCCTTGATATTGAGTTCTGTCAGTTGAAAAATGGCTATAGCTCACTAACGAGCCCGGGCACCCCAAATTTTTTTTTCCCGTCAGTTTAATCAACTAATCACTAGCTTTGCGTGCGAAAAGACTGATCTGATTTCTATGTTTCGAAATTGAATAAATAAGAAAAATAGCAGCTGCGCTGTAGTCTTTTCTATTTTGCAGTTTGATAGCCTTGTCAAGCAATTTGGTTCAAATATTTTAACACAGACTCAGCAGTCTGTCAAAATCAAACTTAAAAAGTTTATTTGTGCCCGACACAAGTATTCAGGCTGTAGTTTGAGGCGTGTTTTCATGAGTCTGGGCTCACAAAGAGTTTACAATAACTTGGAAAGCGCTCTTGTAATAAGCATTTAATAACGCTAAAATGGGACATTTTCAATGCCTCACTGCTCCTTAACGAGCATGGGCAACCCCCCCCTTTTTTATTTTATAATTTAAGTTCTCATACGATAAATATTCATTGGACAAAGTTTGAGCAAAAATCTATGTGCAGTTTTATTTCGAGGGAATTACCTTAAATGAACTCTGGTTTCTCTGGGACTGTCCATAATAATTATCCATAATATAGAAGTTTCCTTGTTACAGAGGTGGTCGTATTATAGAGGAAGAGATTAAATGAATTCTGGTTTCGCTGGGACTGACCATAATATCCATAATTTAGAGGTGTCCATAACGAGCGGTTTGAGTGTATCTAAATTTTGAGTAATGAATTTTCAAATTGATCGACGCTCAGATTTGGCAACAAGTGTCAAGATTTCGTCGTGAGTCTGTTACATGGGTTTTGAAACTTTTTCAGGGTCTTACGACAAAGGCCAGCTATCTTAAATAATTTTCAAAGAAAACAACTGACATAAAATTAAAGAGGGTTTTACTGAAAACCAAAGCAAAATTATATGTCGGAATGTATTTGTCCCTTATGAATCCCTAAGCGTTTGTCATTTTCTGATCTGAACGTATCGCAAAACAACATTCGGTGTATCAAAAACTCTTTTTCTTAACTGAAGCTGGATTAACTAAAATATAACACAAATAACAGTGATAAACAAGGTTTATCAGCTGAACGCCCATAGTATCATAGGATCTTTCTAATGCTGGGATTTTCCTCCCTCCGTGTTAACAATTAAAGATTTAAAGTCATATTACTCATTCTGATTCTATTTATTTCAGATGGTAGACGAAATGATGGATCCTGGACCTATCACAAAACCTGCATTACAGAAGTCTTCGTTGGTTACTCGAGCTCGTCCAAACTCAGCCTACCCTGCATTCGAGACACTTGTGCTGGGAAAATCAACAGGTAGGGAGCCAACCTCGTAGGGTGAATTCCGGGGAAGGAAGTGGCCTCTAGTGGTACTGGTGAAGTCCATTCGGTGGAAGGAACAACTGCTTGGACCGATGCTTCGGTCACGTCGCCTAAATACATGTTGTACAGTCTGATGGCAAGCTTACGTTTTGAAGGCATGTTAAGAAATCGTTGAGCTCCTCAACGTCATGTGTAACCCTCTATCTCGCAGGCACAGTGAATTTGCTCTTCCTCTCGCCCCAAATGACCTTTCTCAATCCATTTTAATTTACTTACTCTGCTTTGCGCCGTATTTTGTCGTAACTCTCTTCTCGATGTTTGGAAATGTGGTAAAAAGGGTCTCACGCGTTTGATATTTTGATTCAAACACACTTCATTTATTTTTCCCTTATTGAACTCTTGTTCGACTTTTGTCTTTTTTTTTTTTTTTTTCGATCGGCTGCCGCGTCTCTGTTGTATTCTCTGCTGCCACCTGTGTTGGCGTCGATAAATAAAAACCATGTTTCGTATAGTTTTGAAAGAACGAGTGAAAGCAGGTTTGGGAGAACGCGAGAAATACTGTGGAACTGGAGCCAAGGACGAGTGTTTCGGCAACTTTTTCGAGTTACATAACTAATGCCTTTTAGCCCGAGCTTACATACAGTGTCTTCTACTTTATTTTACAGGGATGTTCCCTTTTCCTCATACACACTGGTTCTTGGCGGCTTGGAATGCTATGGCAGTAGACCAACATGTCGAGAAACCCGAACTGGAAAAATTCGCAGACGAAGGTGCAGAAGAAAGTGGAACTGAAGGCAGAGCCGAGGGTAATAATTAGGAAGAAGTTGATTGAAGACTAACAGTACAGTCGCCATTATATGCATTAAGTGGAAGTCCACTGCGTTTCGGGATTGTCACTTAATAGCTTGAAAGCTTGACAAAGATCATTATAGTGATTCTCCCTATGCATCATCGTAATTTACACGCCAGCTGCTCTATATAGGGCAGATTTTTTTTCTTTTTGCTATATAGCGCAAATAGCGCAGAGGTAGACTAGAAAATATTGTATTCATCATGGTGTGGTTAGAATTCAAATTTTGTTGTCTCTCGGGAAACAGGGGTGCAGTCGAAGAGACTGGTGAAAAAGCAAGAAAGCAGAGAAATCTGTAACCATAAAAGGACAATTACAGCAGAGGAGCTGGCCAACGCTCAAGAAATCACCGATGTAAGATGATGGCTAATTTGGTCTTATTGTCATTGACTCGTCGTTGTTGTCCTCTTTATTACTATAGTTTTTTGTTGTTGTTGTCGTTTTTATAGCAATTTCTAGTGCAAATTATTTATTCGCTGCCACTGGGAATATGTTAAGATTAATTTTTGCTTATCGGTTTTCCTATTAAAACCGCCCTACGTTGCAATAAACACTAAATAACCTGAGAGCTGACCTATATGTACCCACCTCACTGTTTGCCCTAACCCCTTTCCAGCGCCAATTCGCCTGTCTGTAACCACAATGTCTCTCCTTCTCCTCTTTAGCTGGTAGATCGAATGGCTGCAGACTCTCGACCTTCACCTGAGGAGCTGGACGGCATGGAAGAATCAAATGAGGAGGGTAAATAGAAGAAAAATGATCAAAATGATTATCTTGAATTGTTCTTGATTGTTAGTAAAAATTTAATAAGTAAATGCTTAGTGTAAAAAGTAAACGTGCAAATATTAGGACGCTCCTTCGTTTTTCGTTTCAAGTTATAAGCTTGTAGTTTCTTAAAACTGAGCGCTCATCATTTAGCTGGAGGCGGTCTTAGATAGCATGTGAAGAGGCTCTGTAGTCGAGGATGGGCGAAGAATTCTTTCACATTATGTTTTCTTCTCAAGCGGCGAAATGAACCACATAGTGAGTAATGATGTATATATGAGTTATTGGCCAAGTACGAAGTCACGATAGGCGCCAGTTGCATCTTGGCTCTTCCAGCCGCGCCGCCGCGGCCAGACCCTGCGAGCCGGGACCTGTCCGCAGGCCGCTATTTTGAAGTCCTGCACTTTTCCTAGCTTGAACGAGTCATCAGAAATATTCCGTTCCATTTAGCAATTCTTCCTGTTCCCACTCGTGTGTGCGAATTTGAACTGAGTACTTCTCTTAATTTGGTTAATTAACTGATGTTAAGGAAAATCTTTTCATTATCATTATTTAATTATTGTTCAGATTTTGATGTCTCTCGGGGAACAGGGGTAAGGAAGGAAAGAGTGTTGAAAAAGCAAGAAATCAGAGAAATCTGTAACCATAAACTTAAAACATTTTGAAATGACTTTTGCAGAAGACGAGATGCCCAGCGATCAAGAAATCATTGATGTAAGATGATGCCTTGATTTGGTCTTATTGTTGTTGGCCTGTCGTTGTTTACGTTGTTGCCTTTTGGTGCGTTCTTTCGGTGTGATCTGAATCAGGATCAGTGATTCCAGATCAGTCAGATCATAGTACATCAAAGGAACCGATGAATCCACTCTGATCAAGGATTCATCGGTTCCTGTAATGCACCATGATCTGAGTGATCTTGCCCACAGATCCTGATCTAGATTACCCCAAATAAATGCACGCTTTATTGCTACAGTTTGTTGTTGTTGTTTTGTAGTAATTTCTAGTGGAACTTGTTTATTCGTTGTCTCTGGGAAGAGGTTTTGATTAAGTTTTGTTTGCTAGTTTATTGGTTTTCTAATCAAAACGGGACCATGTTTCATTTAAGAACAATGATCGACAAGGGATAACCTGAAAAAGCGCCGCCTAATTCACTGTTTTCCACTAGCTTTATTCATATGCCTTTCCCTAACCCATTTCAAGTGTCAATTCACTTGTCTATAACCACAATGCTTTCCTCTCTCCTCTCTAGCTGGTAGATCAAATGTCAGACCAGAGTAGCTCCTCATTTGAAGAGTTGAACGGCATAGAGGGATCAAATGAGGCAGGTAAATAACAGAAAAATGATCAAAATAATTATCTTGAATTACACTTTACTGGTTGTTTAAATTGATTGACCCTTAGAAGAGGAATTATGATGAATTAATTTGTAACGTATTTATCCATAACCATAAACTTACTTTTGATAATTTGAAATGACTTTTGCAGAAGTCGAGGAGCCCAACGATCAAGAAATCATCGATGTAAGATAGTGCTCTAATTTGTTCTTTTATTGTGTTGTTGTTTTTTGATGCGTTCCTTTGGTGTGATCTGGATCAAGATCTCTCAAATCATGCTACATCAAAGGAACCGATGAATCCACTCTGGTCTAGGGTTCATCGGTTCCTTCATTTGATGCACCATGATCTGAGTAATCTTGCATCACTGATCCTGATCCAGATCACCCCAGATGAACGCGCCCTTTATTGCTATAGTTTGTTGCTGTTATTGTTATCGTTTTTGTTGTAATTACTAGTAGAACTTTTTTATTCGCTACCATTGGGAGGAGGTTTTGATTAATTTTTGTTTGCTAGTTTATTGGTTTTCTTACCAAAACGGGACCACGTTTCATTTAAGAACATCGGCAATAGATAACGTGAGAAAGTGCCCACCTTATTCACTGTTTTGCCACCAGCTTTATTCATATGCCTTTCCCTGACCCTTTTCAAGTATCATGACTCGCCTGTCGATAACCATAATGTCTTCCCCTCTCCTCTCTAGCTGGTAGATCAAATGTCAGACCAGAATAGCTCTTCAAGTGAGGAGCTGGACGGCAAGGAACGATCAAAAGATGAAGGTAAATAAAAGAAGAATGATCAAGATAATTATGTTGAAATACACTTAATAAATCTGTAACCATAAACTTAAAACATTTTGAAATGACTTTTGCAGAAGACGAGATGCCCAGCGATCAAGAAATTATCGATGTAAGACGAAGCCCTAATTTGGTCTTATTGTTGATGAACTGTCGTTGTTGTTGTCTTTTGGTGCGTCCCTTTGGTGTGATCTGTATCAGGATCATTCAAGTCATGGTACATCAAAGGAACCGATTAAGCCACTCTGGTCTTGGATTCATCGGTTCCTTTGATGTACCATGATCTGAGTAATCTTAGATTATTCATCCTGATCCAGATCATCTCAAAGGAACGCACCCTTTATTACCATAGTTTGCTGTTGTCGTTTTGTTGTAATTTCTAGTGGAACTTGTTTGTTTGATGGTCTTTTAATTAAAACGCGATCATGTTTCATTTATGAACATTGACAATAAGATAACATGACAAAGTGCCTAACTAATTCAATGTTTTGCCACCAGCCTTATTCATATGCCTTTTCGAACCCGTTTCCAATAGCCTGACACGCCTTTCAATAACCATAGTATCTTCCCTCCCTTCTCTAGCTGGTGGATAAAATGTCAGACTGAAGAGTTGGGCGACACGGAGGAATCAAATGAGGAAGGTAAATTAAAGAAAAATGAGCAAAATAATTATCTTGAATTACACTTTATTACTTGTTAAAATTGATTAACGCTCAGTGTAAGAGTAACCGCGCGAATAATTAGACTCCCAACCTTTTTGGCATCAAGTTATAAGTTTGTAATATCTTGTAGTTTCTTTAAGGCGTTTGTTATTTAGCTGAAAATGTGGAAATCTTAGAAATGATTCTCAATCCTAACGGCAGTCTTGGTCAGCCTGTGAGCAGGCTCTCTAGTCGAGGATGAGGCGAAGAATTCTTTCACATTATGTTTTCTTCTTGAATAGCCAAATGAAACACAGAGTGAGTAATGGTGTATATTTGGGTTAAGTACACGATAGGCGCCAGTTCCTTCTTGACCCCATTCTAGCCGCTGTCAGACCCTACCAGAGGGAGCCTGTTTACAGGCTTTCTTGGCCGGAATGCTGCACATTTCCTAATTGGAACGAGTCATCTGAAATATTCAGAATTTATCTTTCAAGTGCTGCTCTTAATTCGGTTAAATTAGCTAATGTTTCAGAAATTCGTGCCATTGTTCGAGTTAATATACGTTCCATCTAGGTTTTCTGCAAAGAGTGAGTACTTGTACACGGAGCGATAGCTGAATCCTATTTCACAAGAAAACATGTTGCTTTTTCTCTCTCATAGATTAATCAGACGATGCTTCCACTCCAACAGAGAAAAATGCAACTACGGCTGATCCTGAAGGCTTGTCTAATTAATCTTATAATGGGAATGAGTAGGTAGCTTCGCTTCGCTTGAACCGTCTCCACTAGGGAGATGACATCACTGACAGATTTTAAGCAACGATAAGGAACTCTCACGTGCTCACGTGTTGAGTTTGAAAACGTCGCTGTAAAGAACTCTTAAGGAGGATTAATCAAGTACAGTCAACCTCATCAATCAAAGGAAACTTATGTTCATACATAGTAAATGGTTTGAACCCAGGAGTATCAGTAGTTCGTATAGTGTGATCGTCCGGGTGAGTGTAGTTCTGAAAAGAACTGTTGTTGGTGACTGACGTTTCGACAACCTGAGCGGAAGTCATCTTCAGAGTCAAGTGAATAGTGTTTGTCTATTGTAGACAATAGACGGATCGAAACCCACCAATGACTGATGACAAACTTTACACGAGTCTTTCAGCCAATACCATCATGGCTATACTGACCAATCACGTTCAACGGACCAGACTTATAAGATCATCGACTGACAAACACTATTCACTTGACTCTGAAGATGACTTCCGCTCAGGTTGTCGAAACGTCAGTCACCAACAACAGTTCTTTTCAGAACTACACTCACCCGTACGATCACACTATACGAACTTATGTTCATACATCTTAAGACTAGTAAGCTTAGGTCAAAGAATCGATTTAGCTTCCTCCTAACCTCCCACAAGAGGACACCTTAAAGGGCCCTAGTCAGCCACACCTTTGTTTTTGCGATAGTTTGGATGTGATATTTTGTTCGGAGCGTCTCGAAACGAAGGAAATTATTATGACACTATACTAAAGATAATTAAATATGCTGTCAGGAACACAACTTGCAGTAAAACAATTTTTACAAGATTTCGCTTGACCATGCATGCAATATCAATAATTTCGATGGCATCGAAAATGACGGAGGCTGACTTGAGTCCTTCAAAAACGGCATAAATGACGTGCTTATTACGACAGCTACACATGTAGTACTGTTTATGTGTAGCCAGAACCAAAGCTCAACAGTCTCTTATTGGAGACAGTGTTTGTTTTACAAACGTTGGACTCTTAGCTTTCTTAAAGAAAGATAAAGTAATGTTATATCGTGAGATTTTGGTTAGAGTTCATTCGCCTGACTGGCTTTCAAAGCCTGTCAGGTCAAAAACAGTCAACCGTATCACTCTCAGGGTCAGTAAATGCGTGCTGGACTCTGCACATAACCCAAGCTGTGTGTGATCATTCAAATGAAAGCTATCGATCAGAATTTTCTTATGTGTAATACAACGAAATAGTTTACATGACCAAAGCTGATCCCCCCTCACTTTGAATGTAGAAGGTGTATATTTTAAATAATTTTCATGAGTTTGCAACAGATTTTTATGACACTTTGTATATTACTCAATTCGGCATGAAAAATCGAGCGATGACTGGTTTACTGTTTTTTGTTTGAATAAAAAAAGTCGGAAAATGTTGAAGCCACCTTTGGGTGAATTAGCAGCTCACTCCAGTACTCTCATTACTTTGGTTACTACATTTTTTTTTCTTTCCAATGATCTTCTATGGTTGGCCATTCGTTTCAAAATTACGACTGGGTATACGCGGCTTTTTCTGCCGCGTATACTTGTTTACATACGTTACGTATGGGCTTTAAGCTCATATGTACGACCATTTAGATCGCGTATATACGCATTTTTAAAGGGCCATATATTTGCGTAAATTCAAGCGCGGGGATATGCGAAATAAATGCCCAAATATACGCGCCCTACAAGGACCCATATATACGCGTGCTAAAATGCGCGTATATGCGGGTCTCGTAAATTACGTCGTATATGCCAGCACGAAATGTGCCTTTTAAGAGTATGGCTGTTCGTGTATGAAAGCAATGAAAATTACTTTAACTAGAAATCGTCAATATGGCGGCAGTGGTGAAATGCCTTGTCTTGGTCTATCTGCTATTTAATGTTTGTTACTGCAGCTCCCCCAGTGACTGAACTTCTAGAAACAGTTATGCGTCTTTTGAATGACTGTTCAAGATTTTATCCTTACGGTAATCGTAACATGGCAGAGAACTTGATCGTTCGTCGTGAAGTTGCTTTGGATTCTGTTCACCGTTTAGGACATAGGTGCCCAAGCAAATGCTGAGAGAATTCTGCCTCTTGAATTGTTGGTGAGACAAATTCAATACTTACTGCATAGACGGGAAATGTTTGTAGCTAAGTTTTGAACTTGAGTAATCTCAAACTACACAAAGCATAAGCAGTGGAAAACATTCTTATAGACAAAAATTTATATTTGGGTTAACTTTTAATCCTGGGTTACGTTAGCCGGCTTTCGAACAACCCGGCCCTGACGATTCGAGAAATAAGACTAAAGTGGGTTTTTCAATTCTGGTATCAGTATCATGCTGGGTCATTTGCGAAGTAGAAATATCAATGTTCAGCGTCGGCGTGTAAGGGAAAGTTTTTTTCCAAACTGACCCAGCAGTGTCTGATTTGAGGGGGTTCAATACCATCACAAGGCGTGTTGACAGCGTCAGGGGACCTAATTCCCTCTGGCACATTGATGGACTACACTGCCTTATCAGTTGAAGGTTCGTAATACCTGGTAGTTTTGACAGGGCTTTAGACTTTAAGTTGTGCAACAAACAATTCTGCTGCGACTGGGCTCGCTCTATTCTTAGCTGCTGTGCAAAGTTATGGATTGCCCCCTAGAGTGTGTTCAGACGAAGGGGATGAAAATTTAGAGGTAGGAAGAGCTATGCTATGGCACAGGAGATTTAATAGGGGAAGCAAAATTGCTGGGTTGTCTGTACACAACCAGTGAATTGAGCTTCTCTGGAGAGAAGTCTTTATTGAAGTCGGTCGGTTCTACTACACTCTGTTCTACCAGATGGAAGAAAATGGCATCCTGGAATCGACCAGCATAATCGATCTGTTCTGTTTGTATTACATATTTCTTTCCAGAATTAACAACAGTTAAACCTCCTGGTTGAGGCATGGAATAACCATGCTGTACGCACAACCAATATGGGTGAACGCAATGATTTTACAAGATATATGTAATACTGGAAATACTAGCTGTCAGGGATACATTTGATGATAACACCCAACCAGATGAATTAACTGGTGAAGACCCAAAAGGACACACACTAAAATCACAGTCTGTTTCCTAAAACTCCCCTTGAGGTATTGATATATCATAGGCTGTAGGACCCACTCTTCCATTAGAAGCTGATACAGTTGGCAAAGCCCTAATGGGAATACGCTGAGGTGCATGAAACTGCTCTTAATGCAAACATTTCCCATCTAAGTAGTAAATATTGCATTTGTCTCACCAGCGATTCTAGAGCCCGTATCCTCTCAGCATTTGCCTTGGTACCTCTGTCCAATGAGTCAACTAAAGGATTTGCCTGCGTAGCTTGGCGGTTTAGCAATTTTTTAAAGCAATTTGAGCGCGAGCGCACAAAGCGACAAAACCGCGAAAACCAGCAAGAACCCCCAGGCTCCTCGTGGCTACGCCGCATTTGGCGCTTGTTATCACGGCTTCGTCGTTTTCCTAGCGTTAGGATAAAATCTTGAACAGTCATTCAAAAGAAGCATAACTGTTTCTAGAAGTTCATTCAAGGGAGATTCAGATTTCAGATTTTTTATTAATTGACACTATTTACAGACATATTTCACTATCGCACACTATTACAAAAAATTCATTAATTAAAATAAGGAAAATATAATAATAATAAAACCAAAACAAAATGTGCTCAGTGACCAAAGAAGCATATGCTATCGTGTTGGTCACTGACACGTTCAAAAATAAAAGACAAGACACATCAATTAATGTGAGAGAGCTGCAGTAAGAAACATTAAATAGCAGATAGACCAAGACTAGGCATTTTGCCACTGCCGCCATATTGGCGATTTCTAGTTAAAGTAATTTTCATTGCTATCATACACGAACAGTCATTCTCTTAAAAGGCACATTTCGTGCTGACATATACAACGTAATTTACGAGACCCGCATATACGCGCATTTTAGCACGCGTATATATGGGTCCTTGTAGGGCGCGTATATTTGGGCATTTATTTCGCATATCCCCGCGCTTGAATTTACGCAAATATGTGGCCCTTTAAAATTAACAAATGGTAAACGCCATAGCGTGTACTATTGAGTTATGGATGTACGCGGGAGGTTGCTAAGCACGAAAGAAGCGTAAGAGTCGCACGAGGCGATAGCCGAGTGCGACTCTAGCTTCTTGAGTGCTTAGCAAACCTCCCAAGTGCATCCATAACTCAATAGTACACGCTATGGCGTTTACCATTTGTTTTATAACATAACATTGGAACAACAGAAGTCCTTTTATTGAGCTACATCACAAAAAATTGTAGTCTTACATGACAAGAGAAAACAAGCGCGCAAAAATTCATTCATGACAACCGACTGCACACCAATAACTCGATAAAGTTTCATCTTCACACAACTGTGAAGACAGTTTCGCATTTCTGGGAGAAGGACGTCGGCCATTACTTTGGAAACAATGTCTGTCAAAAGATTTGCTTTGTGAACATTAGCACGCACGTCAGCAGCGTACACCCATGGGCAAATAGTAGACGCTAAATTAACCAATCAGAGCGCGCGCTTTGCTTTAGTTATGTTATAAATGCGTATATACGCCATCTAAATGGTCGTATATATGAGCTTAAAGCCCATACGTAACGTATGTAAACAAGTAAACGAGGCAGAAAAACCCGCGTATACCCTGTCGTAATTTTGAAACGAATGGCCAACCATAATCTTCCAGTACGGTAATTACAACATCTTTCTACTGTTGCTCTTGACTGTTTACAATAACTACCACGAGTTCCCTTCTCACGTTTCTTTTATGGGAACAACCACATGATGCATCAGATCACTGTCAAACCGTCAATTCATTAATTTTATGCTAACGTCACGACATGCGCAATTCGCATAAAGTACCACTGCCATTACGCGCAAAGCTACTTAGCATATTTTCCTTCAAAGCTATACGCAGTGACTAAAAGATTTTCGTCCTAGATATTAACTATCAATTTTCAAGTGGTTGACCAAGATAAAGCGACGCGAGAAATATAAAAATTACAATGTTTGTTTCCATCAATTAAAACTTAAGGATCACTCTAAGTTTAAAGATTAAAGTTGTTGTTAAATATTTCTTACGACATAAGTGTTACAAGAAAAAGATTTCGTGGGTGGGCCTTTCCCAAATTCTAAACAAGACTAGTTCAATATCATTTATCTGTACGTGCTCTCAAGTTTAAACATATCCAAGGAGACACCATAGTGTTATTTGTAAAATGTACACATTTCTTTCCACTTTTGTGCGAAGTGTGAACGAGATATGAATTTCAATTAAACAGCCGAATTTCGACGAAATGAACAAGAATTAACTGAAAAATTAGACAACAAAATCCTGATAAGTTATGGAATCTAGAATGGCTATTTCCACGAATGGTGATTTTAAAAATTAGACATCGATTTTACTTCATTATCTCGATTGACGAAGAGTGACCAAGAGTGACCAAGGTAACGGTAAATACAGCTGGAAAAGTCCCGAAAATGATGTTCTCAATAAAATTATGAATAAACTTTAGTTTCCCTTCTAAAGTATAGGCTGCCTAATGTAAGTAGAATGTAGAATTTGATCAGTACTGAAATAGAAAACCAAGAAGCTCTTTTTCTACTACCCTGAAATATCTCACGATTATAATATCCTGCCCTCAAAACAAGCTTTCCTTTAATAATTTAACAACGATTTAAATTAATTAATAATTGAATGACGAATAGATAAATACATAAAATGCATTCTGGCTTTGTATTTTTATTGTTTAAGGTGGCTCCCTATAGTTTCATGATTGCACGCGCGTATAGGACGAAAGCTCAAGTAAACTGCGCGCGCTCAAAGGAAAACGTTAGTGTTTTTCGGTTTTATGACGTCAACATGAGCACAAAAAGCAAAACTGGATTACAAATGCTCGGCGACCTTGAACTAGTTAAGTTGAAATGAGCTCCTAGATCCTAGCTCAACGGCAAACGATGTGCATTTGGGTTTAAAGTTGAGCAAAATCGTCTCCGATCGGTGGGTTTCCGCCATATTGTAAGAAAGTGCTTTGTCAGCAAAAAATGAACCTTTAAGTCAATATACAACTAAAGAATTATTTGCATATTTAAGTTGATCCTTTCTCAAGAGAAACAATTTCCTGTAGAACTTTTGACTACAGTTGCTTTTCTACCCACTATTCCTCTCGTTCAGCGAATCAATCTATCACTATTGAAAGCCACTATGAGGTGCCTTATGGAAGCTTTTTTTGAAATATAAACGTAAAACCCGAGATAAGACGCATCGGCTGAGTCGCTCGGCAAATCAATCAGCAATATTCTTGGGTATAATTATTGTAGAAACTTTAAGCGAAACTATGGAATATTTTATGCATTTTTAAGGTTTAATTAAAATTATTGAACAAAATATATCTTAAAACAATGTGCAGACGAAGCAAGTTCTCACGGGAACTAATCAATTTCTGAATTTGTCTGCGTACACGTAGCAGTATAAATATCATCAATTTAACTAGGGGATTGCCCCCAATCCCACAACAACATCAATATTTTGCAGCTTAAAGGAATTAAATTTTTTCCAATGTTGATTGATAAAAAAAACGTTACGTTTTTCTCTTTGGTTTATTTTGTTGGGAAAAATTGTTATTATAATTATTTTTTAGTAGCAGTCAAATTCCTCGGGGTGGCTCCTTCCACGTAAGAAATCATTTATCGTTGTGTGGGCTAGTGTTATATTTTGGAAAGCTTGTTTTGCATTCGCTTTCACACCCAATTCTCTTAAACGTATCAAGTGCATAAAGCAGCCATGAAATAGTGTGTTATTACAATCATTCTCTGTTAAAATTGTGGCTTTAAAAATGTCCAAACAAATGCGTGCCCCGACTAAAGTAAATACCTATTACTAGTCTGCAAAATTTCACGGAATTTCACCGGAGGAAACGCGAGAAAATTCTTTGCCAGTGTTGCTTTTTGTTGTCATGTATTGAAAAACACTGATGTTTTCCCCTGAGCGCGCGCAGATTACTAAAGCTTTCGTCCTCAGCGCGCGTGCGGTTGTAAAACCATAGCGAGCCACTTTGAGATTGAATAATTTTGTGACATTCACATTCAGTTCAATAACATATTGAAAATATGAAGACCTCCCAATCCGGTGCGTTTTAAAGGGGTCTGTCCCCTTCCCCCCTCTCGCACCCCACTCTCTAAACAAAAATCATCCTCATGTGTACCGCTGAAAAAAACTGGAATGTCGAAAATGTGTTTTGTGACAATGTTAAGCTCTGTTCAATGCTGAAAATACAGATATCGCCTATTAGATTGAAAGTGTTTTGCTAAATTCATGCCAACACAATCCTGGGTATTAATTAAGCCCTGTTGAAAACCAACGCCAGGGCATATGCATGTTTATTTTAATATTCAACCAAAAAGATGAAAGGTCGACTACTGTAGGCTTAATCAGTCGAATACACGAACGGAAAGAGGGATATTAAATTTAAATCTGAGCAAAAATCATTCTGGATTTCTAATTTTTAATCTGCATTTTATTTTCACGCAACAATCCAATTCGCTATTATCATTTGATACTTTTTTAAATGGTCTGTCTTGCTGACCACATAAATTGTGAGAAACTGATCTGCTGAGGCAGATACAAGCTATCTAAAGTGGGTGATTAAAAAACAAAACGAAATGGGAGGGTTCGCGTGACCACAAGAGGTCAAAATAACTAAAAATAAGTCAGCGTGATAGATTGTAAATATGGGCATTGAGCCAAATCGTTGGTGTGGATCTAATCGTTCATCGAAGATACAAAAGTCTCGATGGCGTGGAAAAACGTCGCTCTACCACGGGGATTTAGAGGTGCGATATCATTAAAAGCATTTGTCTAGCGACGTAAAGCTGAGAGAATACCATTGGCGTGTGTAAACTTTCGATTTCTCGGGGATTCCCCCGGATTTTAAGTTGGGGTTGGCCACTAGTTCAGCCACAGCTTGTCGCTCCTATGATAACTTCCTATTTGCATTTTACATTGACAAAGTTTATGTAAATTTGTTCTTCGGAGGACATCTTTTACTCCTCGACTAAAGTAAGGCGCTTTTCTATCATCAAAAATGGATACGATGGAGATTTTGAGCGTGTGCGATGAACAGTTTCCGACGAAATAAAACACCTGAATCACCTTAGACATTTGGTGAATCAACAAAAGAGCTTGCGTTTGCATATACAAAAATTCTTGCAGTCTGTTTCAATTTTAGCCGAATTGCTGAAAACTGAATTTTACAGATATTATGAAAAATAACCAAAATTAAAGGCTCCACAGGGAAACGTGAAACCAACCCTAGCATTTCGAAAACAATTCATCTTATTTTCTGTCTATATTATGTCACTGCGGGTCGACTTGAATAAACGAGTTTTTAGGGGAAAAAAAAAGGGAAAAACCCCTTGCAGGTATAACGCATGTATGCAACGATGTATGTCGTGATAATATATAAACAGCTGGTTGTAAGAGGAGAGAAAATATCAGTATGGCCTTAAATTTGAAAACGGGATTCGCTGTTAAATATCTCCATGTGAAGCAAAATAAAGTGCATAGAGTTTCGGGTAAATATGTTAAATTTAAATATCTACTTTTCTGCTTTATAACAAACATTCAAATGATTTAGACGACAGACATATGAAATCCGAAACACAAGGGAAAAACCCCTCTTTAAGATGGGATTTTTCCCGTCACTTATATTATTGTTATTATTATCATCAGCAGATGTTTGTCAGACTTATAAAGCACTGTCTACATCGCCAAGTGCGCACAACATCCAGTCCGCGATTCAATTCACCACTAAAAACGAAAGCGAAGTTATATCTAACTTTCAGTTTTGGATTAAACAGAGTGAACTTCCGGTTTTATCTGAGGGGGCGCCAAGATACTTTATGAACATCGAGACTTGACTCATTAAAGAATTCGATTTTTCAGTTGACTGGCTGGATATAATTTCCACAAGGCAAAGAACGACGACACATCATGCACGATTACAGTAAACCTTCGGGAAAAAAGCGATTGCGCTTCAAAGATTGGTTGATTGAGAGGCTTGACACCGGCGAAATTAGAGGGGTGCAGTGGATTGATCGAGAACGAGGATTGTTCAAAATACCCTGGGTGCACGGATCTCACAAAAACTGGAACCTAAATGATGTTGAAATATTTCGTCAGTGGGCTATTTACTCTGGAAAATACAATCCGACAGACCGGAGACCTGATGCTATCAAGTGGAAAACGAACTTTAGATGCACGTTGAATGCTCTTCCCGATTTCAAAGAAATCGAAGTTCGCGAAGAAAGCTCCCCTCGAGGACCCAAGAGGTATAAGATCTACAGTTTGAAAAACAAAGGCAAGGTAAAGAAGGGGCAGAACGAGCTTGGAAAGGAAGAAAAAAGTAAGTTTGAAAAACATATTCACAGCTGATTGAGATTCCACACTTTTCGGTATTAAAAACAGACTGATTTTCTTGGAAAACCGTGATCACAAGAGGTAACTAATTAAGGGCGACGGGGGGGAGGGGTCGGTCTCAGTAACAAAGAAAATAAAAGTAGCAGAATTCTCAGGAATACATTTATAAAATGACGCATAGCACACTGTTGGGAGAAATCCGCTTCGAAGCCTTTCTTGCGCTTTCTTATGCTAAAAGTATCGTCGACATAAGGGACTTTACTCAAAATACAACGGTAACTACAACAAAAGCACTTTCACGGAGAAGCTTCATGAGAAGAACCATGGATCGTCACGAGCACAGTGCGCCTTTGTACATTTCGTCACCGTCCTCTTGAAATGCGACCAATGTTCGAGTGTTTTTAAGACCGCGTGCATGGCCCGCTACTCCTAATTTTTCGCATTTCTATACGGAACTGAAAGCATTCGCGTCGTATTTGGCAGGAGAAAGTTTTTTACAGCTAGACAGACACTCTAGATAGATCGAGAATTTGAAGTAAAATATTCATACATTTTATAAGAGGCGTCGTCTTTGCCGTCGCCGTCGTATAGAGGTAGGGCCACTATTTGTTTGAACCCATCACAGGGAAAGTACCTGACAAAATCCAAAAAATGCTTACTTGGTAAATTTAGTTGTTTACCGAAAAAATTGCAAACCGAGCGTTTTTAAACGAATGACAAGTTGATGTCCCACCCTCCACACCCTGATTATATTTATATCTTTGTTTTGTTGATGGGTCTTGTGACCAGCTAGCAGCCAAACAGGATATATTAAATTCCTAGAAAATTCGCGCAAGTGTCGTCGAAGATTAATTTTCTCTCTCCTTCTCAGTTTAAGTTAGTCTCTTGGTGCAAATTTTAATTCACGTTAAAATCAATACTTTTCTTATATTTACTGGACAAAGAGAAATTCGCATCGATTTTTTATCTCATCATGTTTGTGTGAATAAACATCCTACAGGAAATGATAAGAAGGTTTTGTCCATTGACAGATGTCTGCACCACCAACCACGAAGACCTGGGGATCGTCACAGAATTATTTCAAGTTTGCTGCTAAAAGCGATTTTCAAGAAAACCCCAAAATAAATTTTCTGCGACAAAATATTTACGATCTTTGACACTGCTTCTTAAGAAGCCGAATTAAAATAAGAGGATTAGTATATTGTCTTTGAAAATATGCAAAATTAAAGAGATGAAAGCATATTCTATTTTTGATCGTTTCCTCGTCAACCGCCAAGGCTTAAAAAAAATGTAAACTGGTCCCGGAGGTTTTCCTTGATTTTTCTCAGCATGAGATGAGACAGCAGAGCCGCAAAGCGGCGAACACGAGTCGCCGCTGCGCGACTCGTGTTCGCCGCTTCGCGGCTATCACATCTTATGCGGAGAAAAATCAAGAAAAACCTCTGGGACCAGGGTAAAAAAAAAAAATGACAACGACGACGAAAGTATGGCAACAGCAAGAATTGGAAGCAACTTTCTCCTAAAATTTTCAATAGAAAGTAAAGTCAGATGGCCTGGATCACTTCCCTAAACTGGATGTCAAATCCTTCCAAGAAATGCTACACAATCAACATCTTAGACAGACTTATCGCTTCCACAAACTCTGACGTCACGTCACGTCGTCTCTCTCTCTCTCTCTCTCTCTCTCTCTCTCTCTCTCTCTCTCTCTCTCTCTCTGCATATTAGTACACAGTACCTCTCTCGCGTTGTGCGCTTGAATTGTTGACAACCAAGAAATATTTAGACCTGCCGTACACTAGCCTGTGAACAGGCTCTGTAGTCGAGGATGGGGCGAACAGAAAGTGGGAAGAAATAGGAGGGTAGAGCTCCCCCCTCACCACCCCAATCCCCCCTCACCACTTCACTCTCAGCCAATTCCTTGTCAGCCAATTCCTTGTCAGCCCTTCCAGCCGCGTTCATACCCTTTCAGCCGGAGCCTGTTCACAGGCTAGCCGTTCGAATTCATCTCAAAACCTTTAAGGTTAAACCTTATCTTGTCAGTTGTGAAGTAACCAGGTTTCTGAAGTTTCTGGACCCCTCGGGCTTTGAAGTCATTATTGTTTTGACTCCTCCACAAACTAACGCAATTTAAATTCAGATATTGTTTTCTTTATCCAGGAACTGACGCATTTGCTCTGACAGACAAAGAAATAGTTCAGGTTTGTAGTAAACTGATAGACATATAGCTTGTTAAATATAGTTCATGTTTTTGTAATGTTATCTAAGGGTCCGCAAGCAAGTCAAGTTTAAAAAAATATAGAGAATCGGTCAACATGAACAAATTAAAACCGCCGGGACCTGTTCGATACCTGTTCTTTAATCGGATTAATGCCAGCTTTCAGGGCTTTACACGTCGAAACTCTTACAGGACTCAAAAGCGTCTAAATTAACTCAAAAAAATACCGAATTTCATTTTTCGACATATCAAAAAACGAGTACCAACGACACACAAGGCAAATTACAATCGTTCTGTAATCTAAAGTCACATTAACGCACTGCTCACAGCGGTAGAAAATTAAAGTTGCTTAAGGACGGTGCCTTCTTTTGTTGGTGCGCACACGTTCTGCGCATCACGCAAGGCATGGTTTAAGCGCCACGCGCGCGCTGGGTTGACATGACGCAATCAACTACGCTACTAAGTACGCGATTAAATTGAAAGCAATATTTTCCTACTGTGACTAAATCAAGTTTACTGGACCTGTACTTAAACCAGGAACACCAGAACAGCAGCATATCGCTAACCACTAACTGTTAACGTCTTCCAGCTAAAAAACTGGCTGTTATCTGTCGAAAATTATACTGAAATCCAACTGTAGACAGGTACCTGCAGATGGCGTAGTGCGCGCGCAAAACAAGTGCGAGATACGCAAATGTTTTACTTACTGGGGAGGTGACAGGAAAAAAATGTAACAGGCACCGTAAAAAGTTTAAAAAAGGATCAATAACTTTAAAAAACGCGTGGTTACCCCTGTATTTTATGTTATGAAATGGAAGTGGCAAGCATATTCAGCAGGTGATTAGTTTCTGGTTGTGAGCAAAAGATATTTAGATGAAACAGAGGAAGGCTGTCAGAGACGCTAAAAGTGCTGTTGCAACGATTTTGTTATTAAAAACATACCAAAAATGGTTTTTA
The DNA here is from genome assembly GCF_042242905.1 of Orbicella faveolata. NCBI lineage: Eukaryota > Metazoa > Cnidaria > Anthozoa > Scleractinia > Merulinidae > Orbicella > Orbicella faveolata. The sequence goes on from NW_028301563.1 coordinate 15,573,361, forward strand.
TGTTACATACCATTTACCATGTAGTTTTCAGATCTTTATAAATGTGTTCGTTTTTCTGTATGTGAAGGCGAATTCTAAAGAAAGCTGTGAAGAAATATATTCTCCTTCTACTTTCAGAAAAATGCTGATGTCAGCATTTTTGTTGAGATTCAAGGCTAATTATCTCGAAAAATGAGTGGTTACACTCTTTTTTCTTTGTGGATTCCGATAGCCTTTGCAAAGATCTACTTTTTCCGTAAGGTCCTAACCAGGTGCAAAAACCTTTGTATTTAGTAGGCACCGTCCTTAAAAGCACCTTTCCCAAAAAGTCTTATCATGGTTCTGTTTATTTCAGATGGTGGACGAGATGATGACTCCTGGACCTATCACGAGACCTGCATTACAGAAGCCCTTGTTGATTACTCGAGCTCGTCCAAACGCAACCTATCCTGCTTTCGAGACACTTGTGCTGGGAAAATCAACAGGTAGGTCAGAGTTCAAATATATCGAACGGTTCATATATTTTTCCCTTATAGCACTCTTGTTTTAACTGACTTTCGTCCTTTTTCGTCTGCCACCTCTGCTGTTATCTCAGCTATCACCTTTTTCTAACCATAGCTGTCTAAAGAAATAGAAAACATTTTAAATCTATCTTACTAGAGAGACGAAGTGAAAGTTTGTAATAGCAATGCTGTAGGGACACGAGCGATAAACAAGAGTTTGTTCAGATTTTTCGAGTTATATGACGGACATCTTTTAGAACGGGCTTTCTTATAGTGTTTTATTTTTTTACTTTGCAGAGACGTTTCCTTTTTCTTACACACCGTGGTTCTTGGCGGCATGGAATGCTATGGCAGTGGACCTACACGTGGAGAAACCCGAAGTGGAAAAATCTGCTCAGGAAAGTGTCGGCGAGGGAAATGACTCCTCAGAGGGATCCGCCGAGGATGGTGAATAAGAAGGAGCTTGCACAAGCCTTGCAACGCGGTCGGCCTAATAGCTTAAAACCGAGACAGTGTCAAAACAAGCGCAAAGATCATTATAGTGAATCTTCTTACATATAGTTATGTGTAAAATTTTAGATGCTAGCGTAGAGGTAGAGTAGAGTAGACAATATGGTAGTCATTCGTAGTGTAAGGAGTATTTAGATTCTGATCGCCTTTGGGAGACCGTGAAAGGAAGGGGGTTACAAAACCGCTGACAATGGTTCGAAAATAATCAAAAGCGTCGGAGACTAAAGATAACTTAGAAAGTGAAGTTAATGCGAGAAAATTAATTTTTCAGTTCATTAAAAACAACAGGATTCAAGATTTGAAAAACGGGCTGGGTTGCCATGGAAACATCAAGATCCTTGACCAATGGTATGAACCCCTTATGGAAATAAAATGAAAGAACTTTAACAAATATACAAAACAATAAGTTTTTTGCTTAACGTTGAGTAACTGTTTGAAATCATGTTGAGATTTAAAGTGTAAAAAGACAATGTAAGCAATGGACAGTTTGCTGTGTTCACTCAAAGTAATATAAAACGCCGCAAGCATTCTTACGAAACGCTTTAATCTTCGATTGAGATTAGATCGCAGTAAGTAAGCAGAATACAGGCATAAGGTGCGCAAATTACCGTAGACGACAGCTAACACATTGAATAAAGAGCGGCGTGGATAACGAGAAAGAAGTGTATTTTTATTCCGTATAGGGGAAAGCGTGCTAACCAACCATTGTGCCGGAGGCCTGGGTTCTAACCATGGCGCAGGAAAAGACGCTGTATTTGGCATTACATTGCATTGCATTGCATGGCACTGCAAATATCAGGAGTTTTAAATGGGTTGTGATAAAGGTGGGTAGGGGAAGGGGCGCGCAACGTTTCTTGGTCTGATAACAGGATTTCATCCAGGATAAGTAACAATGGTAATAATGTTATTTGCATTACGCTTCGAGATAAGGATTAAATAACGACCTGAGAAGCTTCACTTGGTAATCGTAACATTTCATAAACAATGCAATTTCTTTTATTGTTCAAGACCTGCAACAATCCCATCGATTAAGTTGGAACCACGTGGTATAATGGAAGCTTTCTTTACTCAAACGGAATTTTCTTCCATGTTTTCGAGACTATACTAGTGCGTGTGTAATAGGCTCAAACCAATCACAGCAAGGTTGTTTTCTCATGCAATCAGGTACAGAGGACAATTCATCCTTAAAGTAAGTCAGATGACTTTTTCTCGCTTGCTGCTGTTTCCGCGCATTCGTTCCCAGGAAAGGTCCTCTACAAAAATGTCAGGGTATAGTTGTACATTTCAGGGGATAAAATTTGTCCATTGGAATCGCTCAGGTTGTTAAGACTCTAAAGTGACTACGGTAAAGTCATCGCTATATATTGAAGAGCATTCAGTTGAGGGCGAAAAGCTATCAGCGTAAGTAGATTTGCAGTTTTAGAATGGATCCTAATTTAAGCCTCGCCCAATTAATTTTTCCGAACGTCGTAGTCATTATGGCACAACTGAGTGCCAAATCCGTAAGGAAGTCACTTCATTAGCAGATCATTACATTTTCCTACAGCCATTAAAATCAAGAATCAATATTGTTTACAGAGATCAGCGCGCATCAAAGTCAGTTTTTCCTTCCGGAGTTACATCAAACTTGGCCCTTTTTCTCAATTTGTTCTTTCGTAATCCAATTTACTCTTTCGTATTCGTGGCTATCTCTATTTATTAACGGTTTAACGTTATTTATTTGCTGCTCTTCTACCTTAGAAAACTATCGAGTATTAGTAGAATTTTACTAGCATACTACTACAAATGCTGCAATCTGATTGGATGTGCTACTCGCACACCATCAGCCATGGAGTGCAGTGGCTAGAGGTCGTCAACATAGTGGCAAAGGTTTCTGGTTTCCCTAATGTTTCGAGGTAAATTTAGATGTGTCACTGGATAATTTGATTCTCAAGAACACCATAGAAAGAAAACTCTTAATAAACGGATGAGCGTGCACAACTGCAAGTTTACAAATATATATATATATATATATATATATATATATATATATTTCTAGTCAACAGCGTGAAGTGTAATACTACTTGGAGAAATGATTGTAAATCGTTATTCGAAGGTAACGTATCTCATAGAAATCTCGAGCTCATACAGGTCCATATATAATAAAAACGCAGCTCCTTTAAAACACTACTAAACTATACATTATCAAGCTTTATTATATGGCTTTGGCTTGTGGCCGTTATAACGCGCGCTCTGATTGGCTAAGAGCGAGATCTGAGCGGTCATTATGCAGCCGTAATGCCCACGGGCCGATTACGGATTACGCTAATTAGGAAGAGCCCGGTTCTGAAAATTCAAGCGCATTTTATATTGAAGCGATGAAAGCCGATTAAAATCAGTACGAGAATGTAAGTAGCTAAAAGTTTAGAGATATTTCTTTAATAAAATTTATATAGATGACTTACCAGCCGGTAACCTTGGCACTAGTGAAAAACAATCAAAGTTTGCCTAGTCTTAAGTAAAGCTAAAATCGCTAAGTGAAAAACACCATCAGCAGATCTGTCATGCATCCCGGGCATGCATCCTGAGCAGAACACCACGAAGAAACTTATAATTAGTCACAGCAATTACCGAAGTATTGAACTCCGTCAAAGTTCTCATCAAATAGATTCCCTCGCTTTGACACAAGCAAGTGTAAATCAGCTTCCAGGATCATCAGATGTAAACAATCGGGCGGTTTCTGTCGGTAGCAGTGTTTCTGATAACTGCAGACGTTCACAAGGCTTGAAAAGTTCATCCATAAATCCCAGAATGAAGAAGGTGAAGATACGTTGTCGGAATAAAAGCGAATGCGAAGATCGAGTTAAGCTTATTTTGAGCAGTGCATTCTGAAGCATTAGTATTTTCTTTCACCGAAAGACGGTTGGTTTGGACAGTTTTGAAGCACTTTCTGTCTTTTCTATATGCGTTGACGTTTCGCCACAAAAGTCGGAAAAACTCGCCCATTAACTTGTGGTACCACGATACTAAATTAAGTTTTTGAGACTGTAACAGTCACTTTTCCCGTAAAGAAATGAGTGTTTTTAACGGAATGGTGAAGTTCACTGACTGTGTAGTTTTGCCCTGGGTTTGAGACGATGAATGAATCGGTAAACGCGCGCATCGCCAGATGTAAATTGACGACTTCCGCTCGAATGATTTTTTTTTCTTTATTTATGAGCCATATAATAAACAACTTAATAACCTCGACCGTTCGGTCGTTACGAGAAAATCTCAAACCTCGGCCTACCGTATTGATCTCGCTATCGCTCGGTCAATACGGCAAGGCCTCACTCTCGGTTATTAAGTATTATTACGTTATTAAGTAGTTAATACTGATGACGAAAAAAGGAAACCCTGAATCGGGCGAATATACCTTGAATAATTATGAAATTTACAGAACAAGCATTAAACCTGTTAGGAGAATTGGTGTTTTAATCTTGTTACTGAAAAAGGTTGGGAGGCGCGGTGGCCTCATGGTTAGTGCGCTCGTCTCCGGATCGAGCGGTCCGGGTTCGAGCCCTGGCCGGGGACATTGTGTTGTGTTCTTGGGCAAGACACTTTATTCTCACAGTGTCTCTCTCCACCCAGGTGTATAAATGGGTACCGACGAACGTAATGCTGGGGGTAACCCTGCGATGGACTAGCATCCCATCCAGGGGGGAGTAGAAATACTCCTAGTCGCTTCATGCTACAGAAACCAGGATAAGCTCCGGCCTGATGGGCTACTTGGCTCGCATGCAGACTTTACCTTACCTTACCTTACTGAAAGAGGTCTATCATGTTCTATCAAACGCCACCGACCGATTTTCATTTCGATATTTCTTATAGATAACTACAACTAAAATATTTATTTTGCCTACTGAATACGTCTTCAATAAGCCAATGGGCAAGTGACACGAAATATTAAAAGAAAAGAAATTTTAAGATGTTGCGGGGCAATATTTATTGAAGTCGTAACCCCGAATAAATTATAATAAACTGCCACAGTTATTATTAAAGTTGAACAGAGGTGGCAACTATTTTGCCAATCATTAAAAATTCAACATCACTACTTGAAGTCCAAAGAAATAATTGAGTTTTGAATATTCCCGCAACAGTCGTACATTGCCTACACTATAAAACTACGGTGGGAAGTTAAAATCATACGATAAGATGCGTGTCTAGCTGTCAGTTTTGTTTGTCGTAACGAAGGGACTTAATTAATACCATTTGTCTATAGCGGCCATGAAGAAAATGTAGTTAATTTTCCTTCGTGCTTAAATGATCATCGAAAAGGCTTCGGCTAATTGTTATCATTTATTTCAACGGAGGTCTTAACAGCAAGTTATTTCCGGGCTGTTTTTTGTTGGAAATTGCGAAATTTAACACCCATTTTTTTAAAACAAAAAATTACGAGCTATATATTTGCTTTCAGTTCATGCCGGCATTTAATTACGAAACTCAGTCGTTAACTCAGCTAGCTTGACTAAAGAAAAAAAACAGATGGCATAACGCAATCTATATAATTTATTTCAAAGGTTTATTTTTCGCGAAATACATGTGTAGATACAAAATATAGCAGGGTAGTTGAGCCGCCTATGCTATTTGACATCAAGAAGATAAACTGATTATATAAAGAAGGGAAGAAGGACAGTTCACTGTGGAAATGGTAGGAGAGAAAATACAACTTTAAATTCCAAGTACTGTTACACAGTAGTCTCAATTTTAGTCTCAATTTCTCAATGCAAATGTGATGTATTTACGTGTTTTCACTCTGCAGGCGATATCAAGGTTATTGCATGCCCATCTCCATGTAGGACTGCACTTATTTTGTCAAATTTTGTGGCTTCGTCTTGTCTTCAGCAGCGGTTTGCTTGGCGAAAGATGTGTCACATCTAAACAAGGAATCGCTCTCTTGAAGCAGACCTACAAATCAGTTCCTGTAAAGGACATGTTCGTGTGTTATTACCTGTGTAAGGAAGACGCTGTGTGCCAGAGCATTAATTTCTATAAAAATAGAAATCTGTGTGAGCTGAACAACCGAACGCGTTCGGTAAGGCTTTCCAATGTGGTACCTGATTCAAATGCCTTTTACTTGGACAATCCATTCCGAGGTAAGTTAAAATGAAAATTTCAGTCAGCAAAAGTGTTCAAGCTTGTGGTACCCAATCGGGATTCTACGTCGACGTTTTTTCCCGAATGTTTTATTTTTTTTTTTAGGAAATATTTCTATCCTAGCTCATGTATCGGCTTATATTTAACTGTATGGTAACTGTCCCGTATATTGGACGGCTAAAACTAACAGAACTCGAAATTGACCAGATTAAAACAAAAACAAAAATGAGAACGTTTTTAATCTGAACGTTTTCACGCGAGCAAAGTGAAATTTAATGAATTTATTTTCGATGTTTTAGAAAGAGAATTCTACAGAATTGACCACCATTCATTTTATCCTCAGTGCCATATTTTTTTCTTTTAGCTGCGTTTTATTATATTTTGCCAATTTCTAATAATTCAGCGAGCATCCCTTATGAACACAGCATGACATTTGAGCTGATAAATGGCAAACATGCAGACACCGCCAATATGGGAAGTTTTTAATTTCGTGAGAAACTGTTTACATTTGAATTTTCTGTGCAATGTCACAGTCTGAATGGATAATCGAATCACCCTTGTCAGTGATCATTTAATTTCACTTCAAATCTACATGTTAGTTACTTCAGCTGTGTTTGACTGGCAACGTTTTTTGCAATTTCGCTAGCCTTCCGCTGTCATTAAAAGTGCTCATGTCTCGGTGAAAAACAGAAATGCAATTAAGAAGTGTCGGGAGGTGGAAAGATTATTGAATCAGTTTGGAGAAAAGTTGACAAAAGGCCATGTGCCTCTGTTTCAAAACGATTCCCTATGCAATACCTATCATATGAAAATGAGTTTGATTTGCACGAGAATGAACCTGTAGGTGCAACACATTTCATATAAACGATTTCGCACCAAGACTCGTTTTGACACAGAGGCACAAGGCAGTCTCGGAAATGGCCTATTTATCGCCCCCGCTTTGAAGTTGTAATTTGCTTGTAAAAAGCTCACCGCATTTTGTAAGGAGCACTTTTGAAAGTATTTTGATCATGTAGATATTCAAATCATAATTCTCTGACGGGTTTTGAAACATTTTGCTCCTGTATAGCAAGTATTGTAATAAAACCACACAATAAGAGCAAAAAGCTACGTACAACAGACTTTCTTTTGCAACAGATCTCGAGGATTGAATATAGAATACTACCGTTTTAACAATTCTTTCTTTTAGTCACAAACTGTATACAAATTTTACGATTTTTCGACCTACATTGTTAGGCCATTATCACGACAAAATTTAGAACTTTTAGGTAACGTCCACACTGCGCCTGAGGAATTTGAAAACAGCCTTATTTCTACGATTACGCCGACCCGTCCACGCTAATCCGTCACCAAAACGGAACTTTTCGAAAACTCTCTTCAAACCGGAGGAGTTTGAAACGCCGGCTTTTCGTTTTCGTGTGGACGGAAAACATTAATTTTCAAAACGGAGCTTTTCGAAAACAATGGCCTCGCGATAGTCCTGTGATTTCCCTGATCGAGTTTTCCTCAAACACAAATCCAAAATGACCGGTTTTGTTGGTACTGTTACGTTTTTAAATTCTTCCGGCGAAGTGTGGACAGAAAACATTGGATGTGTTTTCAGAGTGAAACCTCCGTTTTCAAATTTCTCTTGCGTAGCGTAGCGGGGCCTTAGACGCTCTATAGATTTTGCAACTTTTGTGTAACTTGTATGATTTCGGTGGAGGATTCTTTTCACCTGTGACTATTTTCTGGGCCTAACGAATTAAGTGTTTCTTTTTTAAATTAGTTTCATTAACGTCGCAGTTTTTGCAAACAGTCTGCTATATGTTTGCGACAGAAGCTGAGGTGCATTTTACATATATAAAATTTTTGCCACATCAGATTCATGTAAGTCTGCAATGTATGTACTGGTTTTGAATGGAACATATAATTAACCTTCATCATTATGGCTACAATTGTTCTACATTCTACGAATATACAAATGATACCGTGCAATCAGTCGACCTTATCGCCTGAAGAAGACTAGCAGTAAGCAGTCGAAACGTTGCGATCTACATCTCAAGTGACTACATCGTGAGACAAACTCAGCCGATAAGAAGAAGTGCTAATAATTATATTACCAAGGTTCCCCAAAAGTGCCTTATACTTTGCTTGAGAGTAGATCACAAATCTATTGTTAGCACTTGAAAGATTTCCAACTAACAGTAACTAACTCACTCGTTCATTCGATAGCTTATCTCGGTTTCAGCCTCGCACTCCCGGCTGAATCGTGCCAGGAAATTAAGAACGCATCTGAAGGACTAGCACCCACCGGTCGATATTGGCTGGTTTCAAAGGGATCTGGGAGCCAGCCTGTTGGGGCTTATTGTGATATGGAAAAGGCAGGTAAGAATCGATAATCAAAATTGATAATCTGTACTGTTGCAACGTCGAGTGGGAAAAAAAAGTTAGAGAGAAGGAGAGATGTAGAAAGAAGCCGAAGATAAGGAGCAGGAGGAGAAGGAGGAGGAGGAGGAGGAGGAGGAAGAGGAGGAGGTGGAGGAGGAGGAGGAAGAGGAGGAAGAGGAGGAGGAGGAGGAGGAAGAGGAGGAGGAGGAAGAGGAGGAGGTGGAGGAGGAGGAGGAGGAGGAGGTGGAGGAGGAGGAGGAGGTGGTGGAGGAGGAGGAGGAGGAGGAGGAGGAGGAGGAGGAGGAGTGCTTCATCGTGATCATAAAGAATTCCTATATCACCATCGTCTCTTCCCCGATTTTCAGTTGATTTCTTGATTCTGTTTTTTCTTCTCTCAGTGGTTGTGGAGTGCAGTTTAAATCCATGCCAACATGGTGGAACCTGCGACTATCAGGGGGAGGGACAGTACACTTGTCGTTGCTTGCCAGGATACTCCGGAAACCATTGTGAATTTGGTAAGTCATGAGAACTTTCAGTTGTGTCTATTTTGAGTCACGAATAAATGTGATCATCATCAAAGAGCTAGATTGCAAAAGTTTTAATAAAACCAATAAGTAGAAGCTTAACTTGTTTCTTTGTCTTAATGATGCAGATATAGACGAGTGCGCCAGCAGTCCATGTCTGAACGGGGGTACATGCACTGATGCAATCAATGGCTTCAGATGCGCATGTGCAGCATCATTGACAGGCACGCGTTGCCAGCTCGGCCTCGGTAAGTTGTCGTTTCTCAAGAGTGTGTATTGCCACTTGACATTCGGATGCACGAGCACTTGTTATCGTTTGAATTGATGAAGGAAAATTGAAAGATATTTTAATTTAGCCACCCTAATATTATGATGAGCTCATGTCATTTCTCGTAAATTATTTCCAAACAGACTGTTTTTATAAAAAAAAAATGCATTGAAATTTCTCTCCTCACAGGCTCAGAGTGCAGCAATTACACAGTCAATACTGAAGCGGACCGCAGTGTATCATTTCCTAAGAGACAGTCGGCACATAAATGTGACCGCGGTACACTGGTTCCGGGCTGGTACCGCTTTAACGGCACTGCGGGCTCCAAAATTCCCAGCAATTGTGTTGCAAAAAGCAAGTGCAATACGGATGCCACCGGCTGGTTAAATGGCGCCCACCCTACTCTCCAAGAAGGAGTGGTCAGCCGGACTGTGTGTTTTCATTGGGGTAGCAATTGCTGTAACTGGAGGGTAACAATTCAAGTCAGGAACTGTGGACTGTTCTTTGTTTATAAGCTTGTGGGTCCGGCTGCCTGCCACCTTCGCTATTGCGTGACCAAGTAACATATTAAACACGAAAGACCGTGTTTGACCAAACCACCGAGAGGGAAGTTGAAACTGTGACGCGCAGTGGAGTATTTTTGACGAAATTCGAAGTGTTTGGAAATGTCTTTATATATCTTCTCAATCGAAGCTACAACTAAGGAGAAAACAGAAAAACAAACTCGAAAAAATCTATGCTAATTAAAATCAGATATCAAAACACCGTCATGGTCTTAATAATAACAATAATAATAATAATAATAATTAATAATAATAATAATAATAAATAATAATAATAATATTTGTATAGCGCCAAATCTACTTATTGTGCATGTCGCTTTACGTTAGAGATCTCCTTGGTTTAAATTTGATGAATTAATATATAGATTTAGGCCAGCCTAAAAGCGTAGCTCCTGGGCCGGGTTGTTCAGAGCCCGATTAAGCTAACCCAGGAAAAGGTAGAATATTGATTTGAGTTTTATAACTTTGCGGTAAGGTTTTCTGTATATTGTTTGGCCTTCTGTTTTAAGTTTTAATAATCACTACATATACACAAAACAAAGCAACAAGAAACATTTGTATACAAGAAAAAGTTATAATGCGGTTAACTTTTAATCTCGGGTTAGCGTTAACCGGCTTCCGAACAATCCTGCCCTGTTTTCAACAAATCAACCTGACATAAGTCCGCGATCCAATCGAAAAACAGCAACTGGTCAGCGGTCAACTTCAAAAACCACGTGACCGCGTGTTGAGCTGTATACTTGAGCCCGCGATATGTTCACGTGATACTGGTCAGCGGATACCTTGTTTTGACAGGTGTCGATCATAACATGGATGTCCAATATCAAAGAAATACACGGTTACCCAAGGCTGCATATCTCTGTCAACCTATTATTTGGAGTATGGCCGCCATGTTGCGCAACTCCGTCGTCGCCGTCGCCGTCGTGCGTAAGCGCCCACGAGCAATACCGCTAGCCATGATAACCATGAGAAAATCAACTCATGGGTTTCCTTTTCTTTCCCATACGAGTATGGGGCTCTGCTATTAATGAGTTTGAAAAGGAAAAATTTTAAACCGAGACCTTTGATATTTTCCCGTAAAGACCAAACGTTCGAGGTTAATAACTCAGTTTTGCAGGCCCGTAATCGGCCCGTGGACATCACGGGTGAAATAATGCCCTAAGGTTAGCCAAGCGGAGTGTACGTTATATCCGCTACAAACACAAGCCATACAGTAATTTATGTTGATTTTAAATTTTCTTCAGCTAAAATTACAACTAACTAAGCTAGACGACAAAACAAATAAAATGGCAAAAGTTTACATGTATGCTAGTTTAGAAAATATCATTAAACACCTTGCTCGGAATTGGCGTTTTTTATTTCTGTTCCAGCATTAATGTAAAAAGAAACCACGTATACGTAATAAAAAGTACTAAAAAAAGGCTTTAAAACGAGCTTTGTAGTTTTATAAACCATGAAGTGAAGTGACTTCATGCAGCACGAAACACTCTGTAAGAGCTCTCAATAAATGCGGAGACGACTTGTTCACTCCATTCGCGCTCGGTTTTCCACCCGGTTTTCCAGCGGAGCGCGGATGAGGGAACGGCCCACCCTCCCACCCTCATCGCGTGGGTCGTACCGCCAGACTCGACCAGCCCTGAGCTAAGCTGTTTCATCTTGGCTTAGTCCGCTGGTCAATCATTATTCCCATGTCCTATTTCAACTGTGTATGAATTGGAGTGTTGTCAAATAGAATACTAACTCGGCACAGACTCCTTCTTCCGCCATCAGGCGGCTGTCAGACCCTTGTATATGTGGCCACTAGATGATTAGGTTTACTTTGAAAAAAGAATGTTAGCAATTGGACTAATTTGCAAAATACACCCACTTAAGCAATATTTTTTGCGGAGACATTTTCACTACTGTGATAAGAGACGATGATCTAGGAGAACACATCCTCGTTGCCCATCATATAATCCTTTTAAATCCATTTTAAACTTCACGCCACGCTGTAAAAAAGTTATTTTTAGTCTCGGTCCCTTAACCGCGTAGCCAATGTCCAACAGTCATCTGGTCGCGTCCATCTAAATACGAAATTGAAAACCGAACGTTAACAGAAAAATTATCTTCTAAGTGCTGCTCCGAGCAGGTATTCTAACCCGCTCGAAAGTCTTTTCGCGGAAAGTAACGAACGGATTGAGGAAAAACACCTCTATCAAAAGATTTTTCAAAGCGCAGGACGGCTTGAATAGTTGTTACCGTTCGAAAGAAATTTCGCTCTGTAAATTCTGGTACAAATTTTCGCACATTTAATCTCGGAGGTGCTGTGTAATATTAACCATGCAGAGGTTGCATGTGCAAGACAGAAAAAAGCTGCTTCTCCGAGACTACGTACCGCACCGTTTGGATCGAGAAAGGTCAGTTTGGAAAGCATTGTACTGTAAAAGGGCTGGAAAGGGAAATTATCTTCTATGTGGTTATCTAAACTTTACTTCAAAAGTAAGTCATTTCTCTGCATGACTAATTCACATGAGGCGCCTAAAACTGCATTCTAACACCCTCGAAAGTCGTTTCTCGAAAATTACTGAACGGAATCAAGCGAAATAAGATTCTTTGGAAAGCTCTTTCAAAGCGCCTGGCAGTTGGAATTTTTCTTCCTTTCATTTCGAATTGCGCTCCGAAAATCTAGGTGTAAGTTCTCCGCATATTAACAAAATCAAACCTTAAATTTTTAAATCGTAGTCTCTTGCTGTGATTTATTCACAAGGTTTTCAGACCAACAGACACTGGAGTTATATCCAGCGACAAAAACTGATTTTATTTTTATGGATCTCGTTTGTTCTTTCCTGACGGCTTAAATTCAAGACAACAGCCAAGACGTTGTATTTGTTGCAGCGCTTTGAGAAACCTTTGCTTCCTTAGTGCTTTCTATAGATTTTTAGGCAAATTTGACCTAATGTTAGATCATTAAGGAGGAAGAAAAAAAAATCAGATGTCTCGCATTTCCTTTATATGTGTTTGCGCACAGCTTGGCGACACTGGAAACAGTGCTTTTCACTACGCAACGCAGAGAGCACCCCTATTTTGGAAATTTGCCCAAAAAAGGGCACACTTAAAGTGTCTATATGGGCAAAAGGGTTTTTGTAGTTTTGGTATCTCTATAATGTGTAGAAAGGTATTCTAAGAAAACAAATTGGATTCCGACATTTTAACGCCCTAAAATCTAGCTTTAAAGTTCCCGCTTCAGCCACGCCCAATGAAGTTGACCGTGAGTCAGTGCAAAAAAAGAGTCTGGGTTTCTGAGTGGGTCGTGACGTCAAGTCAGGAATTGCCAAATCCAAATCCAAATTTCGTCGACGAAAAACAAAAACTGAAGTTGGTGAAACAATGCGGTTGTCAGGCAAGCAAAATAAAAGCATGAAGCTTTGAGACGTTCCTGAAGTGACGTCTTTCGTCACCAATCTTTCACTACGCGGTCAACTTCATTGGGCGTGGCCGAAGCGGGAAATTTAAAGCTCGATTTCATGGCAAATAAAAGCATCGGAATCCATTTTTTTGGTTTGAATACATTTTTAGATGTTATACAGATACCAAAACCACAAAAACCCTGTACCCGTCTGGACACTTTAACAGGAACTCGCTATGTCTGTTTTGTTGCTTACATGGTTTTATTGTTACTGTGAAACCCAGAAAACCGTGAACGCCATTGTCGCACGTCATTGTCTAGCAAGAAAAAAGCCAATTGGGCGCGAGAAAACTAAAACGCAAACAGCAACGTAAATTACTTTGTGGTTTTGAGGTTCGTTCGCATGTCCTGAACTTAATTTTGATTTACTCAGGACCAGCCTGAAAACCACCTGCATGAGGGTGAGATTGCCTTCTGACTAAAGATATTTTTTTATCATCATCAAACTCTGTAGTTATTCCCCAGTGCCTGGTGGTGAAGTCTATTGTTTTTAGGCTTAAATTTAATATATCGAAATTGATCTATTTTCAAAACAATAGTCATTTTGAAGTTTTCTCAAATTTGAAAGTCATTTTGTGCGTCAGAAACATGCCTGTTCCCATAGCCTTCTCCTTGTCGGAAAGTTAATTACTTAAATGGGAGTGCCAGACATTATAATTACTAACAAATCACGACTAACTTGAAAAATGCTTTATTTGCACACTCGTTAATCACAGACTTCAACACTCAGTTTCATTTTCCTTCTTCTTCAAATTTATTGGCAAATGCACAAGTAATATCTACTTATACAAGATAAGGCGAAAAGCTATTGTAATCATCACTTACTACCTTAAATGTAACATTCGAGTTTCTTACATGATCGATATTTACAGAAAATGCAATACGTATACCGTTTCAAAAATTCTGTTAAAGATTACTATAGACTACTTATAAAAAGTTTAAATAGGACATTCTATGGCAAACGTCAGCCTCCCTTGACATTATCTACAATCCACAATCAATTAAACCAGTAGGAAAAGGTTCGTACGAGTGTAGGGAACCGGCAAAAGACTTCTCTCATTCGGCGTCGAAACTGGGATATTTGCCATCAGTAGTGAAATGAAGGCGCGGTGCTTAATTCTCTTGTTTTTCTGTCAGAAATTGCTGTGAGCTGAAAACATCGCAGTTAGGGCTTAGTATTCTTTTTAAGCGAAAATTTTCTTCCTGCGATGCATAAATATCCGCACGCAGACGTATGTTTTCATGCTCAAGATAAACCAATTTCCTTCCCATTTGCAATTCTCGAAACTTCCTGGCGTCGCGCGATTTCTTCGCCGACAGGTTGTTCCTTCTTCTTCGTTCCCGGTACTCTGGGCCTGTCTTGGCTGAGTTGTTGATAGCCATGTTGATGCTTTCCAGGGCTTCTCGTTGTCCTTGCGGAAACTGTTCAGTTTTAGGCTCTGGTAGGTTTGTTAACGGCTCGCTATCGCTGAGAAGCCTTCCAAATGTCGCATGACCGTTATCTGATAACCCAGTGGTAGTTCTGGTTCCTTCCCCAGATAAACCTTTTGGTTTCCCAAGAGATGTATCTGTCTGTTCTAGCCTGGTGGCCACAGGACTTGCCCTAGGAAAGGAACAGGTATTCAAATCCTGTGAGTATCTGCGAGAAATAAACGACATCGTAGGGCAGGGGTACCTCGCACCAAAATACGGAGTGGCTCCAAATTGCCACCCGCTCAGCTTTCCGTTTTCAGAGATGAGGGATTGACTGAGGAAAGTTGGCGATTTTTCCTGCAGTTCTCTCTTGATATTTCCGTTTGGAATTCTCGTCCTGACCGTCTCTAACTGGTGTTGAATATCATATCTTCCGAAGTTTGACTGCCAACGAGGTCGTGATTTGGTTCTCTGCAGGGAACCCTCTCCAACTCTAGATGGTGCCGCATAGAAACTATACATTTGGAAGCTTTTTCTAGAAGTACGATGTACAACGGTTGAGTAGGACTGCTGAACCATGAGCGCTCAGTAGGTTTCCATGCTGTAAGTGTTATGTTAAGCCGTCCTTGATTCCAATCTTGTAATTTTTCCTTTTTCTGTTTCTATTTCAAGAGTCTTTCCGTAACAGAATTTAACTCATGACAAACATAAACAGGTGGATTACGGCTGGATGTTTGCTCTTCGTTGTGAAACTTTTGAATTGCCCTTTCTTGTGTGCCTTGTTTTGACTAGGCGTTTTCATCTTTTCATGGTATTCCGGAAAGTTTCGGTAACCGCTGAGATTGTAGTTGACAAAAGTTTCCGATTATAAGATGGTGCATTAAATGCCTCAGGTATCGTGTGTTCATTGTGTTTTTAACATATTTTTCGCCAGAGCACGCCTTTAAATTCTAGAAAAATAGATTTTCTCTTTGTTTCTTTCCAGTTGTAGAAACACTCGTAAAACACTCGTGAAAGATGTGGAACACTAGCCTCCGGTTTGTTTTCTTACAATATTTCTTATTCTCCCAGACATGCTTCTATTTTTTATTAGAACTGTTTTCTTTTTCTCCAATACAAGCGTAAAGTCCTGGTGTCGCTTTCCTACCAGCCTCACGTGTAGAAAATTTTCCCCCACGTGGCCGGTACACATACAAATTTAGTGGCGCAAAAGAAAGTGTTAAAACAAGAAAAGAGTTCAGCTCCCACTGAATTGGTTAATAATGTTTGATACACCAAGAATTGTTTTCTTTTTCTCCAATACAAGCGTAAAGTCCTGTTGTCGCTTTCTTCCCAGCCACACGTGTAGAACGTTTTCACTCACGTGTACGTGGCCAGTGCACGTGCAAATTTAAGGGCGCAAAAGAAAGTGTTAACACAAGAAAGAGTTCAACCCCCACTGCATTGGTTAATAACGTTTGATACACCAAGAATTGTTTTCTTTTTCTCCAATGCAAGCGTAAAGTCCTGGTGCCGCTTTCTTACCAGCCACACGTGTAGAAAGTTTTCACTCACGTGGCCAGCACACATGCAAATTTAGTGGCGCAAAAGAAAGTGTTAACACAAGAAAAGAGTTCAACTTCCACTGGATTGGTTAATAACGTTTGATACATCAAGAACTATTTTCTTTTTCTCCAATGCAAGCGTAGAGTCTTGTTGTCGCTTTCTTACCAGCCACACGTGTAGAAAGTTTTCACTCACGTGGCCAGCACACATGCAAATTTAGTGGCGCAAAAGAAAGTGTTAACACAAGAAAAGAGTTCAACTTCCACTGGATTGGTTAATAACGTTTGATACATCAAGAACTATTTTCTTTTTCTCCAATGCAAGCGTAGAGTCTTGTTGTCGCTTTCTTACCAGCCATACGTGTAGAAAGTTTTCACTCGCGTGGCCAGTACACATGCAAATTTAATGGCGCAAAAGATAGTGTTAGCACAAGAAAAGAGTTCAGCTCCCTCTGGATTGGTTAATAACGTTTGGTACACCGAGGATGTTTTTCTTTTTTCTTTAACCATGCATAAAATACCTGTTTTCTTTTTCTTACCAGCTGCACAAAGGAAGTGTTTATATAAGAAAAGAGTTCAACTCCGGTCCCACTGTATTGGATTGGTTAATAACGTTTATTAAACCAAGAATAATTTTCTTTTTCGCCAACGCATGCATGAAGTAACTATTTTCGCTTTCTCACCAGCCGCATGTATAGAGCGAACTCACTCACGTGGCCAGTACACATGCAAACTTTATGGAGCAAACGGAAGTGTTTACACAAGAAAAGAGTTCAGCTCCCACAGGATTGGTTATAATAACGTTTGGTGCACCAAGGACAGTTTTCTTTTTCTTCAATGCATGCATAACGTACTTGTTTTCGCTTTCTTACCAGCCACATGTATGGAATGTTTTCACTCACGTGGTCAGCACACATGAAAAATTATTGGACAAAAAGAAATGTTTGCATGAGAAGATAGTTCGACTCCCACAGGATTGGTTTGATACATCAAGAATTGTTTTCTTTTTCTTCAATGCATGCATGAAGTACCTATTTTCGCTTTCTTAACAGCTGCATGTATAGAGCGTTTTTACTTTGGTGGCCAGCACACATACAAAATTATTGGAGCAAAAGGAAATTTTTTATATAAGAAAAGAGTTCAACTCCCACAGGAATGGTTTGGTACACCAACATGGCCGCCGTTTTATTGTTTTGGAACAACGATATGGCTAAGTGACGTGATGTGAGAACGCTTTATTGATTGTTTACATTTTATCATTAGTACACGATTTTATGTAGGGAAGGCATCACGCTCGGGCTGAACATAAACTGGCTCTTAACACTTAAAATAGCTTGTAAACTTTACCTAGTGAAATTGTCAAACTTGCCGTTTTTTGGGTGTCACTATGAACGTGATATTAATTTTCGAAAACAGTCAAATGCCTGGGGGGGCAATGTGCTGATTAGGCTAATTTACATTCCTTTTAAAATTACCACCTCAAGCCAAATGTGCCTTATACAACCGGCTCTAATTTCGTGCAAAATTACTCTTGCCATATCGTTTCATTATTCAAAATTTATCTTCAACTGGAGCGTTTATGCCACTGAAGCAAATTATGTGAATGTAACAAAGATTCCCCGAAATTTAAAATCGAATTTATTCTTCGGTTGTATGAAAGGGGTTATTATCTACTCGTATCCGAGTGGTACTGAAACGATGCAAACAAGATATTTATGTCACAAAAATTGATCAAAACGTTCGCTGGCTAGAGCGTTTTCATGACGTCACGGCAGCCATATTGGTGTTTTAAAATATTAAAACCGCAGCCATGTTGGTGTACTAAACCAATCCCGTGGGATTGGAACTGTTTTCTTATGTAAACACTTCATTTTGCTCCAATAAATGTGCACGTGTACTGGCCACTTGGGTGAAAAAGCTCTATATAAAGTTAAAACTTTCGAGCTTTCGGCTGTCAGACTACAGTCTTCGATGGATAAAAAATGGAAAAAATGACGTCATGACGTCATGTGCATACGCTTCATTCTTTTTTAATGAAGAACAATTAGTTTATTGACACTTAAGTTTATTTAGTTTATTTAACTTTATAAAGCTAGAGAACGTTTTTAGAAGTTTTTAATATGCTTTGTTCCGAAAACAGGTTCTTCTATTTTAAAGATATTTATGGGTTATTTTGCAAAAAGCGTGCGAGTTTTTATCGTATTCGAAAGGTTTATAAACTAAGGTGTCGAAATCACCTCGTCACAGATTGCACAAGCGCGTCAAACCATCAAAATAAGCCTTTGTGGAAAGAGTACAGAAGAATTTGTCACAATGTGGTCCATTCGACCAAAAAATGCAGATTTATTTCCGAACATTTCTTCTGGTGAATGGAATATCATTTTCTGGTTAAACTATATTTCCTGTAAGTAACTAAAATTAGCTAATATCTTCGAGAACACAAATACAACAAAATACAATACTTATACAATAAACATGCTAAAAATTATGAATGTGCTGAACTATGTGCATAATAAAACTGGAGACAAATTGCAATGCTACTGAAAAGCGTCATATTGTAATATCTTTCGCTTTAAGTCCGCAAAAGTTCTGAGCGAGTTTCATAACTTAGCAGCTAAATATGAAAAGGAATACAGGCCGTTGTTGTTGTTTTCGGATCAGGAAGAGACAGAACATAACTACCGCGTAAACTATAGGTTGTAGATCGCTGAGCTAACATATTACTTAAAAATCTTGGATAGCTATTGAAAAAGAGACTCTTGTATAGTATAAGTAAAAAAAATTTAAGGGATGCAATATGTAGAGATTTTAAATTAACTTTATCCAGGACTGGAAACTGAGTTTCCAAATTTCCCGAACAAGAAGACAGAGTTGAGTTGTACTCAAATATTTTGAAATTTCTTCCCGTGAACCAGTTTCGGTTCCATTTGCTATTTGAGTTTTTTGTACACTTTCTTAGGAAATTTACAAACCATTCGTTGTTTTCCGTCATGCACTTCCCATCAGCGAGGACTCCTGCCTACATTCTTACGTCTCGTTGCAAGGAAATGTTTTTTTTTCTTTTTTTTTTTTCCATAAGTTAATCGTTTTTGGACATTGAGGGACCATTTGCGCTCACCAATATGTGGAGCTGTTCATTATGAATGGGTTATTGACCAAGCTTGTTCGGTCAATATGGCGTGTTAATGGACCGAGACGGAGTTAGGTCCCTAACCTCGCGAAAAAAGAACTAGGCCAGTATCCAGCCATCTTGACCGAACAAGCTTGGTCAATAAAGTGTTTCTTGTCTTTCTTGTATAGCTTTAGGGTAAGTTTTTCTTGCGGGACGATTTGATACTCGAGAGAAGCGAAATGAATTTTCTGTTTTTATTTTAACGTTGTTGACCAGGTGTGTTTGCCTTTTTGCAATTTCTCTAATAAATTTGGCGGCACAGATAACTTAAAGTAAATGTTTTTTTAGTAAATTGAACCTAGATGATAAACCAATTGTTATCTCTCACGGAATTAAGCATTAGATCTCTCATACGTGTTATGTTACGGGAAACAATTTTGCGTCTGATATATTCTAATTCTAACGACGAGAGACAAAAAAATGTAAATGTTGTACTTTTTTATTTAAGTCGTTTTATATTAGACTACAGTGTATGTTAAAAAATTTCTTTATATCGAGGAAAATGAAGAGTTACTTTTGTATTCACGATATTGGCTAGTGGCAAGCATTTTTCACTCGGCGCCGTGCGGCGCCAGTATTATAACACCAAAACTATCACTGAATTATTATTAAAGTTTCGAGAGGGAGTCAGAAATTGCGATCAAAGTGACTGTCTGTTAAAGCAAACGATATTTCTAAGTAAGAATTCGTTGGATTTCTGATCATTTGCCACTGGACAGCATTTGAACCACTTTTATCAGTGAGAAACAATTTAAAGACTGAACCTCATTTGACTTTAATTAAAGAAAACGTTTTCGGCAAGATAGCAAGGATTGATTCTGTCACGTTGTTGGCCAATTTATGACCTACTCAACTAAAATTAACCCTTATTAAATTAAAGATGAATCTACCAATCACACTAGCTGCATGAGAGGCGGCTTTGGCGGTAAATCAGCAGGGGTCTACGCCAAAAAACCCGGATGTTGTCGACAATGCATGCATCTGATCAGAATTGAGTACAGCAGCTGTGAACTGTTTTAGGATGCTTTTTCCTCGGCGTATTGTATTACGAGGTGACATAAAGCTTCTCTCTTCCTCACAGCATTATTGCGACTCGTACGTTGCAGAGTGATGCTGACCAAACAACTCGTAACAGAGAACTAACCAAGAGTAAAACGAAAGAAAAAATAAACGAAAAAATGGTAAGTGACAACTGTTCAATTTACAACTCTGAAATTGCAGTAATTACTTAAATGCGTTGTCAAAAACTTTTCTTAAAAAGCAAGTTCATTTACTAAGCAGTTTGAATCATATCTGTTTATTCTAATAAAATGTTCATTATTGTCTTTGCAGCGTTGTCACACAGGCATATTCTCTCTCATAATACTACACAGCATCAAAACTGTTTCTGGTAACAGTTTGCTCAGTGGCAATTGTGTATCTTCCATCAAAGGCAGCGCTCTTGTGAAACACTGTTACACATCACTTATGACACACAACATACTCGCATGTTATTATCGGTGTAAAAAAGACAAACTGTGTCAGAGTTTGAACTTTTACGAAAAGAAGAACCTTTGTGAATTGAACAACCGAACGCGTGCTGTGGGATCTCTGAATTTTCTCTCGTATGCAGATTCTGTTTACTTGGATAATCCGTTCAGAGGTAGGTTTTGAATTCTCCGAATTTGTTCTCGCGTTTTGAGGGTTAATGTTTATGATGATTTCTGTGGTAAGTATTAATGTATTTTTCTAGCGGGGTAGTTCACAATTTGTTGCGTGCCATTTTCAGTGTCTTTTCAGTTGGCTTCCTTTGCGGAAGGGGGTGAATTAATTCTTAGGACGTGAACTTCAAAAAACATAGTACATATGTGATCTGCTCAAGTAATGCTCCATATTTGATCTGGCTACTGTGCTTAGAGGTTCCTTTTCAGTAAGCTCTCCAACTAAAAGACTGTTGAGCACTCCTCCTTTGCCATGACGCTGACTAAGAGGTACTACAACATGTCGTAACTAACTATGAAAATTTGAAATGGGACACTCGAAGTCAAAGCAACACCTTAACGATACGGCGAGCTCCTTGTGCCATATAGAGTCTCCGCTTGGATTTAAAGTAGCTACGTCACCGTTTCCGCATCTTGAAAAGTTTAGCCTAAATTTGCCAAGTTCGTTGTCTGTAATCCGTGTTATATTAACTATCCTTGTTCCTTTATGGTTTATTATTATCTCTTTGGTGTTTATCTATCTCAGTAAACTGCTATAATTTAAAATACCACGAGGTATTGACATATTTCTTCCTTCCTCTAGCAGTCTAACTTAGGTGTCTTTCTTGTTATAAAAGCTACTCTGGGTTCCTTCTCCAAGCTTCCAGCTGCTTCATGCAGAGAAATCAAGAACAGTTCCGGAGGACTGGCGACTAGCGGTCGGTATTGGTTAGATACGGGAGAGTCTGGACACAAGCCTATTATCGCTTACTGTGATATGGAAAGAGAAGGTAAATGCACAGGTTTCGTGCATCTAGAATAATCTGTTTGTATTATTTCTTTCATAATTATTTCGTTTTTTTTCCCGGCGTAGTGATCGTGGAGTGTACTGGGAATCCATGTCGAAATGGCGGAACGTGTGACTATCAGGGGGATGGTCAGTATTCATGTCGGTGTTCAGGAGGGTACAGCGGGCGCAACTGTGAACTTGGTAAGTAATGCTTCCATCGATTGCCTCTTTTCTAAACACTTATTAAATAAAGCCTTACTATTCTTTTCAAAGAGAAAATGTCACCTGTGACGAAAAGTGACCAAGAACAACTATTTTAAAAATTTGTTCTGAAACTCATTGATAATTCATCAAGTTTAAACAAAGGAAATCATAACCGTGAAGGTGTTTGGATATCTGATCTCAAATAGCACAGATTTTTACGATTTTATTTCTCCGTTTTCTTCTTAGTTTAGATTGACAAGATATATCAAACAATTAAGACTGGATTTCTAAACATCTCGAGGTTCGTCAAAAATACTCCGCTACGCGTATATTTTCAACTCTTTTATCGCTGTTTGGAAATGTGGTCAAACGCGGTCTTTCGTGTGATACATTACCAAAAACGTCTACTCAAGAAATTAAATTACTGCATGCTATTCGGAAAGTATTTCCTCTAACACCAAATAACGAAATCAAATGGAAGTTGACCTAAGCACGTTAAACAAGTTAATGTTTAATACCTGAATGCTTCAGTCTCTTTGTAGGTTTTTCGTTGTTTAAATTTGTAATCTTTGTGAACTTGATGTATTTTGATAGCTTTGTTCCTTTGTATGTTTTGTGAAATTTGATAGATTGAAAAAATAGGTGAACATGAAAGTCACCGAAATTTAAGCCTAGAATAAGGGTAGGGATCCCGGAACACTAAAACAGTATCTCCGTTTATAATTTTATTACATGGCTAGATCTGCGCGCGGACAAGGTAAACCAAATCCTGCGTTGTGATTGGCTACCTGAGCGCGTAAGGTCTTGCCCGCTCGAGACTAGCCACCATGTCCCGCAAGAACAATTTTCCCGAAAGCCATAGATTTAGTCCTTTATTGGCTAAGTTTGTTCGGTCAAGATGGCTGGATATTGGCTGCAATAACTGAACAAGCATGGTCAATAGTCCCTATATAGATATTAAGTAGAGTAAAATCCTACGTTGCAATATTTCTTGCTACAGTTACAGACGAGTGTTCCAGCAACCCCTGTTTGAATGGAGGAACGTGCAATGTTACCGTCAATGGTTTTACATGCGCATGCGCACCGTTCGTTACTGGCATCTATTGCGAGCTTGGTGTAGGTAAGTTTCTCCACAACATTATTAGTCACGCTTTGCAATACAGTTAGTTAAGATGCCTCTCTCTAAAAAATTAAACTTTCAAGGGAAAAAGCAGCTAGTCTGTTTGGTCTGCCAGCTGGAGTCAATGACTACATTGTACTGAACATTGTCGAAATGAAAAGCTGAGAACAAAGACAATCACCATGTATATCATAGAGACTTCTTGTAACATCAACTTTACAAACTATCGTACAATCCCTAACAGGGTCTTTGGACAATCAGTGCCCTTTTTCATTTTTTTATTATCGTGTAAGCTATCTGTAGTTGTTGATGCCCTGTGTACATCTCCATCCCTCAAATTTGAACAATGCAAACCTTTGCCTATATCTTAACTAATTCTTCAGAAATTCAAAATTTAAGAAAATTTTTCGCCATTAATACTCTTACAAACATAATGTTATTGTGCCGTCACGTGTGGCCTACGATCAAAGGTGACTTTGCAAAGAACGCCAGATCGCAGGTTACACCAAGGGTGCCATCAATACATACCACGAGGTTGCTCTAAGAAGCCTTTGATTTTATTATCGTGTAAGCTCCCTGTAGTTGCTGATGCCCTGTGTAATATGATCCCCCCTACCGACAACCTCCCTCTTTCTCCTCGTCGAACAAAAGAAACATATAGGTCTCCCGGCTGCTTACAGCTTTAAGTTAGTAGCAGGAATTGAATATTTTTAGCACTCAAGACTTCAACTTCTCACTATAAAAGAATATATGGCATTTTTTCTTTTCTTATTCTTGGGAAGTAAATTAATTTACATCACATTAAGTGATCGATTGACCTGAATAGGCCATTTCCGAATTACCTTTAGCCTCGTTTTCAAAGCGAGTCTTGGTGCCCATTCTTTCATATGAAAATTAGATTTCATTAACACGCAAATTAAACTCATTTTCATATGAATGGTTGTGGACCTGGCCTCGCTTTCATAGAGAGGCTTAGGGCAACTCGGAAATGGGCTATTATCCTCATTGACAATATATAATCTTACCTACCATAACAATTAGTTCTGTGTCAGACAAGGAACAAGGAAATTAAGTGACAACCGTATTTTACTTTCTTTCCTTTTTATGTGAATAACAGGAGAGGGATGCGACAGGTACTTGACAAACATGGATTTGGATCGAAGCATTCACACCAGAAGTTTGTCCGGATTCCAAAAATGTGACCGCACAATGGTTGAAGGCTGGTACCGCTTTAACAGTACCGCGGGCGTAAGAATGCCCGACTACTGCGTGAATAGCTACATGTGTAATACGCATGCGTCCGGTTGGCTAAATGGGACTCATCCCACACCACAAGAGGGCGCAGTCAACCGCACAGTGTGTTTTCATTGGAACAATGACTGCTGCCGGTGGAGCACAGCAATCATGGTGAGGAATTGTGGGCCGTTTTTCACGTACAGACTGGTACCCCTTGGTGTTTGTTACCTTAGATACTGCACGACAGATGCAACTTCATCACACAAGCGTACATGAAAAACGCTACATTATGCCATTACCAAATAACGCGCGCTCTTTAAAGGACCACAGTAACTGTATGTTGAGTTAGTTTGGCCACGTACAACAAAATTACCTTTTCATTGAAAAAAAAAACCCCTGAAAATAATAGTTACCGATAGAACAACACTTAAGTGTTAATATACACCACAAGGAAACAAGGATGGTTAGAGATTGAAAAGATATACACGGATTACCAACGACGAACTTTAAAACTTTAGGCTAAACTTTTGAAGATTCGCCAACCGTGGCGTAACTCCTTTAAGAGGATTTCACAAGTGTAGAAAGTAACACACAGTTGCTTTGGTTTTGTAATGCCACGCTGACCGATTTGCTCAACAAACCCGAGTCACTTCGCGTCATCCAATCAGAAGTAAAACCAAACCCAAACGATTTCCCGGGCTTCGTCTCAACCAACATGTTTTTGCCGCGAGTTTTGATTGGTTCACTGGAGTCGGTTCCCTGGTGCTCAAAGCATTTAAGTATGGGTAATCAAATGGCGGCGAATGAGATTAGGAAATAATTTCACGCGTGTTTTGTCACAATTCTAATAATTTAGAATTTTGACAAAACGCAAGTGAAATTATTTCTTAATTTCATGATTATACCATTTGGTTACCTTTTAATATCATGGGTGACAAATTACACTTACAATCGCGGGTTATTGACTTTTTCATTGTATCGAGAAATTTCGCGCCATTGTTTAATTTCACAGGTGAAATTATAAATTATCGCTGAAAGTTCGCGCCAAAATTAAGAATTTGATAGCCATGATATTAAATACGGAATCTAAATCTAAATCTACATCTGTCACCTTAACATCTTTCAGAACAGTTAAAAAAAAGCTTTAGAATTGACATGGAAGGATATTTCAAGAATGCATTTAATATTCTATTTTAATAAGTTCCAGACAAAAGCCTGTAAAAATAAGTTACATAGGAATAAATAATGAAACAATCGTCCTAAAATCGTGCAACAGCTATACACTGAAAACAAGAAGCTCCAGAGCTTAGAACTGGGCCAGGCGGCTAAGTAAAACCGCATGTAGGGCACGGTACAACTCAGTGCAACTTTGAAGACGCAGCGGCCGTAGTTAATGACATCAATCACTATTAGGCGCATATTTTGCACGTTGAGTGATTGGTCGCATTGTGCATCGAAGATAAAAGAAAAATATATATACCCTATCCGCGAACTGGACTTTTCCCAGTTAACAGTATCTTACTTTCGTAGAAGTGTCGAAGAGAAGGTAACACACCGCGCAAGATCAAGCTCAAAAGAACCGAGTTTCTTAAAGATACGACTGATAATTATTATCAAGTACCTCCGAAAAAAAAGGATTTATGAAGACCCTACTACATTGGGTTTCATAAAGATAATTCAATAAATAGGGCTCACTTTAACAAGCCTTTTCGACTTATGTACCATTAATTACTTTGTAAGTAACTAGATGAAGGAATGACCTGAAATGTTTCATCTTCCTACATGATAAGCCGAAAAGAAAGACTTGGGCATTTATAATTTCGTTTAAGTTAAAACTAATTCACTTTTCTTTTGAAATTTTCTACGGAATATTCTAAGGAGTAGACTTTTCAAAGTGTAAGCCACAGACTAAGGAGAAGTTCAAGAATTTCTTCAAAAATTTCACCATTTTTGCTAGTACACGTTCGGTTTCTTTACCTTCCCCTCCCTTCTGATCGTTCTGTTTGTGAACCGGGACCTTTTTATGTCGACCACAATGTCCTCGTCTTTTATCACAATATGAAGAAGGGAGAAATGTTTATTGATAATCTCCCTTTTTTTCTTTTTCAATCGCCACTTTTTCGCATATTCAATTTGCAACTATTGTTTTCTCTGAAAAGCTAATCGCGTTACCATCACCTTCATTGATTTGAGCACGTAAAATCCCGCTGACTTCGCTGACGCTCAGAACAAAAACCTTCTTGCTTCAAAGCCCCATTTCGTTCTTACTCCTTTATAACGGCACCGACAAATGCTCTTTGTAACCCAGCCTTGACCGTCTTCTCACGGTTTGACCTCTTTAACTAAATGTAGTCTTACCAGGCCAGCCCCTCCACCGGTGGCAAGCCACGTAAACGATTGTTTGTTGGGGTTGAAACGAACCTAGGGAAGAAAAGTGATTGAGTTAAACTCACATGGCCACTGGGAACTTAAAGGGAATTACACAGTCACTTACTACGATCAGAAGCAATGGCATTAAACTAGGTCACCCTTTTTACTATGGAAGTAAATCTGTCACCTTTTCCGTTCACCTATCCCAAATTCCGTTTGTCTTTCTCCCACCTTCACTCCCTTCTTCTTTTCCTTTTTCCCTTCTTTCCTTCACTTCCTCCTTTTTTTTTTTATCTCTCCTACCTCCTCCACCCACTTGATCTCCCACTCTTTTCCTCCCTCCCTCCTTAGGTCTCCGTCTGTACCTCCCTTGGCATTTCATTCCCTCCTTCCATATTTCCATCCCAACCACCTTCCCTCCTTCCTCCGTCTCCTCGGCCAGGTCCAGCTGCTTTAATAGCGTTCCGTATGAGAAAAAGAGACAGCCAATACATTAAGGTTAGAAAACAAAACACTTTAATTACGACCATGGCAGTACGAAGTGATCTTCGATCCGGTCACTTGATCTTTGTTGATTGCCCTCCATCTCCCTCCTTCCCTTCCTGGATTGTGTTACAACTCACTCGCTTACCACGAATCACGCAACGCAATAGTAAAGGATTGATCCAACTACCTTGTGTATCGCCTGAGGATTGACGAAGCAGTCATACGGAGCACTCTGCATGGTGCTAGGATTGAGAAGGCGTCTGAAATCTGGATCTGATCTTTCGATACTATTTTGGAATTCCAGCTGTGAGATGGAAAATATTAAATAATTTAAAATTTAAAAAAAGTACGTGTCAAGTAGGACTAGCCAAAGGAATAATCCTTGTGCTAATGGACGGCACATGGATGACACACAACAAGGAAATATTAATCACTGACTCGACTCACTAGTGGGTTTAAGAAAACCACGACGGCAACGGCAACGTCGCTAAACAAAAGGTTTAATGAGCAGGCCCCAGTTGTTGGAAAGATGGATACGTATCTACTGGATAAATCACTATCCAGTACATTTATCCGATGCATAGCGTTATCCAGCCTTCGAACAACCGGGGCCAGAACAATGGCTGTGCACGTGCGTTATAATTCTTGGTACATTTCTTTGCCGTCACGGTCTTCTCCAAAACAACAACGTGAAACGACAAAATTCTGCGTTTTCTGGGGAACGCGAACCACGACAGCTAATTTTAAACATTGTCATTTCAAATTTACTGCTGCGTCCCAGATCCAGTTTCATAGTTTTGACAGTGACAAACAAAGTAAATGACTTTAAAGTATCGCGAGATTCGTATTTAAGTTATAAAATCATTTTTTAATCGACGTTGTCCTCGACGTCACCATCGTGGTTAGTTAAACCCAGTGATATGAATAGCGAACGTGCTGATGACAGAAGCACGGTAGTCAACTGATACAAACCACTTGTCCTTTGATTCCCTGGCCATAGGCCTTTTTTTCTTTACTTAGACCCACGATTGTCACGAGATATCTCCTTGACGCTATGATGTGGTATCGACAAGTTAGATCGTTGATGGGAGAAGCCGGATTAGCCTACGTGTAGCCGTACCCACCCCCCGAGGAAAAACGGGAGGGAGGGAACGTCTACGAAGAGCTGACACGAATCGTGTTATGTGACGTCACAGTAATTTATGTAAGTTATGCAAACAAATTATATTTTGTCTGTTCTCGTGTCCTCGCGCAGACAAAGGCCTCATAAATATTTATTCTTTCGAGCTTATTTGCAAGTCAATGTCCCTTTTCAGTCCCCTTTTCAAGTGTATATTGTGTTTTAAAGAAATTGAAAAGGATTACGAGCGATGTTTGGTCCAAAGCAAGAAGAAGACAATCTTTGATGTAAACGTCGCGCTCGCAAATTTGGAGTTCCATGTGTACGCTACATCAGAGTACATTTGTAGGCAGTGTCATGTTCTCCTCAATAAGAGAAATAGTTTGCAGGAGAACCTGGAAGAATTACAAAAATCTATGAGAATCAACTACGCCACAAGTTTGAAGAAAGTTGGCCTTGTTTTCCAGCCGAAAAATTCGCTAGAATGCGCGAATTTAAGTTCGAAGAGGTTGACTAGCCTAAGCGACCTCTGCGGTTCGTGACATTTGTACATTTGCCGTTCTCTGTTCGGTCACTTGACCTTTTTTGTCGCTTCACTCGTGTTTATGAAGGGCACTTCATGTTGTGTAATAAGAAGGAATTTTGAGTAAAGTTGAGCCGTTAGATCGTGCTATGGCAAATTTTTAAAGGTCGTAGGTCTGCATAGTTTCCGCTGTTATCTGCTTGTCGCTTCGTAGAGTTTGACACCTCTGTAATTTTCCATGTGTTTATGCATTGTTTAGGCTCATTTCTATTACAAGATATGGTCTCAAGTCTCCACGAATTTGCTTTTGGGGGACAAAATATGAAATTTACCGTGAACATGTTGCTTTATACTTGCATTCTATATTGTGACGCCGGGCCCGGCTGTGATTAGAGCTGTTTTTACAAGTACAGTAGGAAGATCCTTATCACGCATATCATATTTGTTGTTGGTCATTCTGGCACCACATGATTCAAATGTAGCTGTTTACGCGCAAGTCTGTTGACTGTTTTGCGTGTTGTATATGCCATTGTTCGGCTTAGTTCAGGCAAGACCATGGTTTCGATCCTCCATGTGGATCTCATCAGTTGCCGGTATTTCTAAAATGCTCAGAACGTCTGTAGTTGCCACTTACTAGCGCAACTCTAAACTCGTACAGATGTGAGAATGTGAGACATTTTGCGGCTTGGCACAAATCTATGTTAGCCAATCAGTATTCTCGAAAGTATTGCTCGCGGTCTTTATCCAATAAGGAACCATTATATATTTCCATGCAAAAGCGTGACGTCACATAACACGATTCGTGTCAGCTCTTCGTAGACGTTCCCTCCCTCCCGTTTTCCCTCGGGGGGTGGGTACGGCTACACGTAGGCTAAAGCCGGATCGAAGATCATCAACAACATATTCCGTTGAAGGCAATTCCATGTCGCGTTATTTGCGTTGCTTGTGAAAACGACAACAATAGGTCATTTTCGAGTTACCTTGTGCTTATGTTTCAAAACGAGTCTTCATGTAAAACCTTTCACATGAGAATGAGTTTGATTTCCATGAAAATGACCACGTAGGCGGAATTCATTTCCATATGGATGGTTTCGTACGAAGACTCATTTTGACACCGAGGCAAAAGACAACTCGGAAATGGCCTATTGGTTATCATTGAAAGAACTTACAGCGTTTACGTCGTGGAAAACGAGTCGATGATTCTGAAACACTTCTGCAGCAGTCGTTGGTGGTGTTACATTCTTCTTTTCTTCAGAAGTTGATGCTTCCTTGGAAGTGCATGCATCTTTATCGTTGTTCGTACATGCACCTTTTTCCTCGGAAGTGCTTGCACCTAAGCTCTTATCAATGCATTTATTTACTTGACTTTCGTCTAATATGTCGGAATTGTTCGTATCCTCCATACTGGTGACGTCTTTCGGTTCTTGTTCTTTCGAAAGTAATGACGTGCCACGATCAAGTTCTTCCAAGTACACCCTATAAATACTCTACAAAGACAAAGGACACAGACTTCAGCATTTACCAACTTAACGCTGATAAAGGTAAATTAATCGCCAAATCGGGTTTGTGAAGTAATATATCACACAGGAAAAACCGTGTTTGACCACATTTCCAAACACCGAGAACAGAGTGGAAAATACGACGCGCAGCGGAGTATCTTCGACGAACTTCGAGGTGTTTAGAAATGTGGTCAAACACTGTTCCAAACACCGAGAACAGAGTGGAAAATACGACGCGCAGCGGAGTATTTTTGACGAACTTCGAGGTGTTTGGAAATGTGGTGAAACACTGTTTTGAGTGAATGATAAATGTCCTAAATCAAAACTAAAACTAAGGAGAAAACGGAGAAATAAAATCGTAAAAACCTATGCTAATTAGGATAAGATATCCAAACACTGTCACGGTCGTGATTTCCGTTGTTTAAATACTCGAAAAGTCAGCTTCAAGAACAAGTTTCAAGTGAACAGTCGATGGTATTGTCTGGTATTACAGCCAATACCATCTTGGTTAAACTGACCTATCACTTTCAACGGACCAGACTTATAACACCATCGACTGACAAACACTTTTCACTTGACTCTGAACATGACTTCCGCTGAAGTTGTTGAAATGTCAGTCACCAACAACAGTTCTTTTTAGAATTACCCTCACCCGGACGATCACACTATACGAACTACATATCTAAAAAAAATGATGACTTTCTGTTTTCTTAACACCTATCTGATTGAAAAATGCATTGGTATTGAGAGGAGAATTTACATAACATCACTCTTGAAGTGAAAGGGTACGTGACAAAGCACAGACCCCAAAAATAACCTAGTACGGGCCCTTTGCCTCTGGTTCAGAACAAGTCCTGCTGCAAAACTTTTCAAATGAAAATAAAATCGTGCAGGTGAAACGCATTTTCATTTTGCAAGAAAACTCAACAACTGTAAAAGTACTCACTCGGGGCGGGGGGGGGGGGGGGGGGAAGGGGGCTATCTAAGGTAAGAGGGACGGGGAGGCACTGTGGATTAAATTCTATGGGAGACCAGCCTCGGCGTTGCTTAAGCATAATTTGAACCCTACAAGAAACCATTCCAAAGCAGACAAACAAGTTAGAGCTTTAGTGATAATAACGACACAGACATTGCCATCAGATGCTCCTAGCTGCATAAGTTTAAAGCTCTCACGACATATCTATCTAAAACACCTTAACGCAGTATGACAGTATGAGGGAGCAACCATGAAAGATACCTCCACGAATAAATAACAATTGAGTTCTGTCTTTGGTCTCACGCTAAATGAGACCAATCCAAAACTAGCACCCCTGAACTAGACGACGAGCGTCCCGTCCCTTCAAAATGGGAGATACCCCCCCCCCCTCCCCAACCCGGCCGCCGCTCCATGGGCCCATGAGATTGTATCTTACAAATTTGGAAAAGGGTCTTCTTCTTCTTTTCGCCAGTTGAATTCCAACCACTTCACCACTGGCATCTCCAGTGATCAAGACTTTTGTCCAATCAGACACGGACAGAGTCTGTTAAAAAGAGCAAACCAAACAGTTTTTAAATGCTAGTAGAAGAAAGAACTATTGAATGTTAGTATACGCTAACTGGGATGGTGAATAAGCAAGCAAATAGTGTAAATTAACGAAAAACGTTTTGTAAATCCCGACCGGTGGGAGGCGGACCGGTTTGCTATTTACAAAGTGTGGAGGAGTTGAATTTGGGATCATTAACAAAGAAAATCCATCTTGTGGAAAGGTGGAGGATTTGAACCCGCGAAACCCAGATTACAGGTCAGTAATAGTGATCCCTGCAATTCGAAGCGAGCAGTTTTCAACTGGGTGTCATAAGACCTAAACCGAAGTTATTGTGCAGTTTAAGAAGCTTCGACGGCGACGCCGGCCCGGGGGACAACGTCGATTAAAAAATAAATTAATATTTCACCTACAAATCTCGCGATACTCTTAAGTCATTTAGTTTGTTTCTCTTTATCGAAACCACCTCGAAACTGAATATGGAACACAGTACAAAATTCAAAATAAAAATTTTAAAACTTATCCGTCGTGGTTCACGTTCTCCAGACAACGCAGAATTTGGTCATTTCATGTTGTTGTTTTGCAGAGGACGGCAAAGAAATGTACCAAGAATTATAACACACCTGCACAGCCATTGTTCTGCTCATTAAACCTTTTGTTTAGCGACGTTGCCGTTGCCGTCGTGGATTTCTTAAACTCCCCATTACGTACTCTGCATAATACGGTAAACCAATGAAAATTCATAGCAACTACATGTAGTCAACGCAAAGCAAGTGTACGAGCGAGTGACAATTAGTTTTGGTTTTACTTCTGATTAGATGACAAAATGGCGCGAGTTCTGTTAATATGCCATTTTACAGTTGTGTGCGCAGTTACCTGGCCTATGAATGCAAGTGAGGCTGGAGGTGACCTTGCTTTGATACAGACCTCACTGCTTTTCTCATTTAAATACCAACTAGTTAGCATAAGAACAACATGATTTACAAAGCAAGAGCAGTGAGGTCTTTATCAAAACAAGGTCACCTGCTGCAGGTGACCTTGTAACACCAAAGCAAACGCAAATTACTTTCAACACTCATGAGAAAACCGCTCTATGCTTAATGTTCTTCTTGGATTAAAATCGGAGCAACTAATTAACTTGTTAAAGTTCTTAGTTCTATCCATCTTGTTGACTTTTATTAAAATTTACTTTATAAACATCCTCATGGCATTTATATACAGTGTCCAAAAGTTTGTCCGAAATCTTCAATAATTCGTCCGAAAATTATTGCTTTGAAAGTAAGCTTTCAAAAAATTAAATAAGTCCGACATTGCAAGATTCCAATGTTCATAGTTAAAATTAGTCTCTACATACATACCCAGATTGCACTATTGTGAGCGGTCGCCAGGCTCGTTAGTCGTTCATCTTTGGTGCTTACAAAAGTAAAAAACCTTGCAACACATGGATACTTCAGATTCTGGAAAGAATCATCTTCACAGCCCACTATAGAACCAAACCCAACAGACCAGTGAAGCTCATGGGATATTCCTGCAAATAGTTGCACATAAAGATCATCGCAAACGAAACAGAAGTAACGTCTGCATACGACCAACTCGTATGAAAAAAATAAAAAATAAAAAAAATCATAGCTCCTCTTCATGTTTTCCCATTTTAGCGAAAGACAGGTTTTATGGGAGCAAATTCTGCTTCAGAGAAGCAAAATACTTCTGCTATCTGCAGAAATATCTTGTTTCCGCCGCAAATGTTTCCTCGTTTCCGCGCCAAGGGAACAGCTTTGGGG
Source organism: Orbicella faveolata (assembly GCF_042242905.1). Classification (NCBI taxonomy): domain Eukaryota; kingdom Metazoa; phylum Cnidaria; class Anthozoa; order Scleractinia; family Merulinidae; genus Orbicella; species Orbicella faveolata. Next base: position 15,607,098 of record NW_028301563.1, read on the forward strand.
AACAATGTTTCCGCGACGATGTCCTAAAATTAACTATCGGACTTGAATTGACTATTTCCGAGTTGCCTTTTATCTCTGTGTCAAAAAAAGTCAAAGTGTGAAACCATTCATACGAAAATGAGTTCTACGTACAGGTTCATTTTCATGCAAATTAAAGTCATTTTCGTAAGACTGTTTCGCACTTAGACTCGTTTTGAAACAGAGGCACAAGGGAACTTGCAAGTGGCCTATTACGCATGGCTACCTGCCAAAGATGTGGGTCAATCGAACTTCTTGGTATTGGCTTACGGTCGTGTTTGATGCTTTTAAAACCAATCAAAATCTAAGCAGGCGCAATAAGAAACAAAGACAAGAGGAACGGATTGGATCATTCCACTCATGGATCGCAATGAATCACTGCGCATCCCACGTGAGGAGAAAAAAAAGTAAGATGAAAAAAACTTCAGAAATATTTTGACGCCTTGGTTTATTAGAAAACATGAACTTCTCCTTGCACGGAAGAAAGGTAATACTAAAATTTGTTTCATTACCTCGTTTTAGAACAGTTACAGGCTTTAAAGGAGAATTGAGATTCCATATTTTGTACCATCGATCGTAGCTACCTGAAAAACAAATCAAATGTTCACATCAGGTTAACAAAATGTTGGTCCTATAAGCGATTCAATCAGATTAGATGGGTATTCGAATAAGAACTTATCTGAGCTTGTCTACTAGCAACTGCAATCTGCTAACCAGTGACCAAACTCTCTTGGCAGCAACTCGTAGAGCTGCCAAAAGAGCTTGCTCGTCACTTTTTTGGGAAAAAAACACGTTGATAAATTTACTCTTCAGCGATATGGTCATATAGGGAATAGTTTTCTACAAGACGCGAGTGTTAAACTTAAAATTCTTAATAGGCTTATGGTCGAGAGGTCACACGTCTAAACCCCTGACCACTCTTGTACCATAATGCCTGCACAGAGTTCCGATGTCGTGGTCTACCTGTGACAAGGTACTCTGGATATTGAGGGCACCAGGCCAAGTCTTTGACGACCGATGAATTGGCTGCAATGTGAAGAAATGGAGCTAGACCTGCGAAGAATGACATCAAAAGCACACTTTCAAAACAAACTAAAGATAAATGATTCTGAGTACACTCACACAAGACGTTCAATGTAAAGAGTTTATTGAAGATGCGTCAGTCAGTCATCTGATGCAAATGCATGTAACCTATTTTATTTCCACACATTACAGCTATTGGTTCTAAGAATTAGAACTTGTGCTACGCCAGATACGAAAAACCAGTAAAGGCCAAAAAATATGTGGAAACGTTTTCCTCATCTACATGTAATGCAGCTGCACGACACTTCGAGGAAAGGGTTTTCCACAATTATTTGTCCAAGTTTTTTAAACATAATCGCAATCATAAATAGAATAAAGTGGGCGAATACAAAGACCGCTAGACCTATAATGAAAATAAACAGAAAGTCTTCCACTCACGAAAAGTCTGTGTTCCACCATCCATTGTTTCCTTTAACAATGGCGACTCTTTCAAGAGATTCCAGATTGCTACAGTCCCTAAGAAGAAAAAATAATGTACTTTAATATGAAATTTACTGAGGACTTGGTATCATCTTCTAACAACAAGCTTAGAACCGGTTTTTCTCATAGCATGTGGTATGTGACAAACAGAACTGCAAAAGGTGCAGCTTTGTGTGTTAGAAGAGAAAAGAAAAAATATTAACCTTATATGAGATCGTGATTGAAAAGGAAAACGATGTGAGGATTATGGCCTGGTTTTCACCTCGACATAAGTACAGACATAAGGATGACGGTAGTGATAATGCCCACAACACAAGCAGAGGCACAAGCAGAGCAAAAAAGAGTTTTGTTCTTCTTGTTCTTCTGCTTCTGCTTATGTCAAGTGAGAACGCGTTGCTGTAAGCATAATGATAGCATACGTCTGCCACCTTTTTTTACTGTATCAAGCAGGCATGGAACCGAAAATACGGCAATTTTCCATTCTGCGCATGCCTACGTGCTTATGCTTGTGCTGTGGGCGTCCTCACTATATATATAAGTAGGTGACAAGCCGGATAGACATGTTCAAAGTCAAAAAGGTGTCCAAAGCATTCTTTGCAACCCATTTGTGCCTCTGTCTTATCTCCTCTAGTGCATGTTCATTTACAGTGACTTGAAAAAAAGTCGCTTTACAAACATATTTAATGAATTGTATTTCATAAATTATTTTACTTCCGGTTATAAGCTGGAGTCATTTTACTAACAGTAGTGTAATCTTCAAGCATCGCTCACCATCAGAAAAGCCAGTGGCAATCTTCTCATGAATGGCACATGGGAACCATTTGGCACGCCAGGCTTGGCCACTCTCCCCATTGTAGGCCACGCCCAAGGCACATGGCATCAACACAGCATGAGGAGTGGGACTCACTATAACTGAATATCAACACGAATTAGTCAAAGGCTTAGACAAAGCATGCGCTTACGGAAAGCGATTATAGAATGCGCTTATGGAAGCGCTTAGTAAAGTGCCTATAGAGAGTATGCACTTATAGAAAGCATGCGATTGGGCTGTGCCTTGACGTTTGACAGAAACATGGACACGTTTCCCACGAGATATTTTCTAAGAGACATTGAAACATGTGTCTGGGTGTCGGAGAGTGCTGTAGAAACAACTGTGAAAGTATTTTGGGAGAATTTTCTCATTCTCAAGTCTTTGTAACTCTGTTGAAATCCGTCCGTCTCTTTGTTTGTCTGTCTTAATGACCTTAATAAGTACTAATTTTACATTCACCGAACATCTGCCATCAGGATGGCATCGTCAAAATCAGAAACTTAACATAATTAGAAAATATGCACGCAAGCAATAAGAGCTTAGTTTGATGGAGGGCGTGGAGCAATGATCGATCCACTATAAGAGAGGACGACAAAGACGATAAGGAGGGAAATTATCCCGCAATTGAAAAGTAACGATAGATATACTTCATTCTTATTTATCGATATTTTACCAGGAGGATAAAGGGACTGCTTGTCTGAATCCGCGGAACCCATAGCAGAGAGTAACGCTGACGGCCAGGGAATACTGCAACAGAAATAAAATGTCGTTAGCAAGGGTTCCATTAACGTTTCCAGCAAGAAGGCATGTGGTTTTCACAGGCAGGCAAAACGTTTTGAACTGAAATTCTTTATAATTTTCCTCTAGATGGTCAAACCAGGCAGGCAACAGCGTCCTCACAGCCGGTCGTCAATCCCCCGTAGGAAAAAAGATGGCGACTGGTACATTTGTCAATAATTCTTAGCGGACGTAAACCTTAACAGCCGCCATCTTTTTTCCTACTGAGGATTTGCCCAGTGCCCGGCCCTTAATGAAACCCCTGGTCGTAAGTGACTTGTAGCGAGTTTGTAAGGAGGGTGGAATCAAGAGCACCGCTCGGAGACTCTAACCACAGAGCTACAAGAGATTGGTATCCAGCTACGTCCAAGATACCCTTAAGACAAGTAAGGTCAATGGTTCAAATGTGATATTAAGCATTACATAAACTAATTAAAACAATGGCCATGCTTGCGCCTTTGCTTATGTGCGCTATGTTTGTTCTGTTCATCCAAGTTAGCCTAATTCATATGCAAACACTCATCCGTAAACTTGGAACCACTTTGTACATTTCTACGGGGATGTTCCGAATAGGCCATATTCGTATCTTCGGTGTTGGACTGAAGCTAGCTTATAACTGAGGCTAATGCGGGGAGTGTTTTCAAATGCAAATGACATTAATCTCTTTTTAATGACATTCCTCCGCATGAGCCTCCATTCCAAGCTAGTTCCAGTCCAATACCGAGAATACGAACTTGGTCTACTGGGAAACGTTTGCCCAAACTGAATTCCAGACATCCTTCACCTTTATATGCAATTTCTCGTAGATCAGGTGTATTCAAGTATCTTTTACAAACGTTGATCAAATTACATATGGATAAGAAGTTGTACCTCAAAATACGAACCAAACCATCACCACAAGCTAAAGCCATTACCCCAAGACGTGGAAGAACATCTGTCTAATAAAAAAAAAATAAATAAATAAAAAACAATATTCATAATAAAATAAACTGCACTGGGATTGAAATCTGGTGGTCCCATCTCCTCGACCGCGTTGTGTAAAAAAGGCAACTGGTCAGCATCCCATCAGTTGGGATTCTTACTAGTTTATGTTCTATTTGCAGTACATGTATTTGTTTATTTCCAACCTCCCATAATGTGTAGCTGAGAGCAAAAAACCCAGTATGGTAAGATTTTGTTTTCAATGCATTTGCCTCTAACTTTTCCTGTAGACTTTTAGTCACCTTTAAAACTGACCACACAGCTCTGGTCTCAAATGGTATCTGCAAAACAAATCGTAGTGGCCATCCAGAATTTGGCCTCTTTACTTAGATTCGAAGTGAGGAACTTGAGTATAACGTTTTCCCCTTTCTGAAGCAGTGTGAAAATATTGTCCCAACATAGTCCTTAGCGAGCAAGAAGTGCATTTAATCCTTTGTACTGTATCTCATAGTCAAAAACATTTCGGTGTGTGTTACTAATGGTTCGTTCAACTATCACATAAGGGTTTGTTATAGGGAAAGGGCCAGTGTCTTCATAAAATGCCCAGTTTCACGATTCGATTCAAGATTCGATTGTTATTTCTGAGTGGATAATTGACCTAACAGACTTCGTTATATCATTGTTGTGCTGTTTTATTTTATTTACGGAGGTTCAGGTACATACTTGGTTTTTCATGGACGAGGCAGGCTCCCAAGTCCCTGATGGACACCAGCTAATGTCCCATATTGCACCGTAGTCGTGTGCAATACCAAGCACCAATGTTGGTTTTGAGCCTGACCTAATGGAGGAAACAGATTGGGAGGTTTTTAAACAATTATGCTGAATAAGAGCATTGATTCCTTGGAATCACAAGTCACGACATTCTGAAACCAGAATGCTTCGTCTTCCTACTAAGGCCCAGTTCAGACGCCAAACTTTTCATAAGCAGAACTTAATTCGAGTTCGGACCAACCCAAATTATCAAAAGTATATGCTTGATGATTCAGACGTCGAACTTAATTTGCAGAACTCAATTTAGTTTGAACCAAAACACTTCAGAATAGAGAAACTGCTTGTAATATACGTTATAATAATATATGCATTAGATTCGCCACATGGAAAGTTCGACGTCTGAATCAAAGCCGTTCCAAAGCCGAAATTCCCAGCTGAGCTAGACGGGAAGAACGGCTGAGCCATTCCAAATTCAAATAGCCGTTCTTAACTGATTCAGAGTCCGAACTTTTCATGTACTTAATTCAACGTATTAGGTTCGGCGTCTGAAATGAACTTGAACTGGGGCTAACAAAGTTTCCTTTTAAAGTTTGTCTTCCACCGCTGCCATCAGAAAAGCTAGCATGTGCATCTATTTGTAAAATCATACAAAGCTTTGCCAGTGGCATCCATTGTTTCGTGTGAAATTAGAAAGGCAGCGGTCGATCCCTTTCTCAATTTAACCAATCATGAAAAAGGCTTCATATAAATGTCCTCCACTAATCAATTAATAACACTGGAGAAGTTCAACGTGACTTAATGTAGTTTCGAAAGAAACTGTTGCGGTGCATCAGCAACCAAGTGAGACAGACTTAGGTGCTTCTCAATTTGAAATTGATAAAGGGAAATTCAACTACCACAGCAAACTTGGCGTACTGACGTGTGTTAGCTTTTCGTCTGAGTGAACTTGATCCGACTAAGGCTAACACTTGAAGCGTCAGCTTTCTCGGATTCGCTAAGGCTACACATGGTTGGTATGTAGCACCTTTCACATATAAGCATAATATATTGTTTGGATGTAAGAGCCCTTTATTTAACACAGAGATTCAGAAATACTCCAAACTCATAAGCTCTTTAGTTACTAATTTCACTAAGAGTCTATTTGGAAGTACCACATAAGACATTGGAATGACTTTGCGTGGATTTTAGTCTTATCGGTGTCACGGTGTTCGTTGAACATTTGTTTGTTTGTATCTATTAGAGCTCTTTTTTTCTGTAATGAGCACCGCTTAGAAAACACCATACTCTATATCTGTAGCATGAAAGTTTTTAAGAGCAAATGTCTACAAGAATCAAAAATAGTTCGGCAAGGCTCGGAAAATCGAATTTGCCCTACTGCTGTATATAAGTAGGCCTTAGTAAAAGTAAAAACGCCAAGAAGTTTTTTTCTTCAAATGTCTTGGTATTTCCGGAAAAAAAAGGACATTGTCGGTTTCACGTCCAGACATCAATCTAACGAGTCCTAACTGGGCTGAAAATTGACCATTTTCCTTCGATTCGCATTTCGCAACTATTGAGCACAGAAAAGTTGTAATACAACCAACTTATTGCAGGCCTATTCCTTGTCCAAAAAAGCCCAGTCTTAAGAATATTGGATTTATCTAACTATTTAGCGGTAAACAAAACGAAAGTGTTCTCCAACGATGAGTTCGTCAGTCGGTGAAAACAATTGTCATTTTGACCATGTGCCATGTCTCGGAATTCCAAAAGATTTTAGATTCTAACTATACTAAGATAGGTCTTTCAATATATGTAAAGGTTTAGTTTGGACAAATGATTAGGCACTCGTCAAAACATTATTCAAATCATACACACAAAAAAAAATCAAAATCACGCCAGCAGTCGAAAGCGTGACCAAAAGTACTACCATTGTTTTTGTCATTAAATCACTTTAATTCCAAATGTCACAGGAATATCAGCATGAATTAAGCATAAACCAACATATATATGTTTACCTTAGCTGGGTTATCATGTCTTGATTCTGAGTTAGACTGTCAAACAACATTCCTATCCTGCCATTTCAACGGTGTTCCATTAGATTTGCATAACCTGTACGCATTCGTCTGGTGATTTTGAATTCCACAAATCGCTCAATATTACCAAGTTCCTATGCAAATGTTCCTACGTTTTCCGTTTTGTTGTTCGGTACAATCATTCAACCTGCTATCAGGCAGAAATCCCCAGTAATTGGCAGTAACAAATAAGTCGCCATCTTCGATGGCTCCGCGTCTCTTGTTTGCATATTGTCCAGCAAAAGTCTTTGCACACAGGGTAAGGGTAGAATTATTTCCGAAAGAAAAAGCGTTAGAATTTTCCAATATCTTGATGTTAGTTCCAATTCAGGGCCTCCTTTCTTAGGTAAAGCGATAAAATGCTACACACGAACCAGGTCTTTGTGGCTTAAAATTCCAACAAAGAAAAGTAACTTTGTTAAAAGCTCTGAAATCCCGACCCTCACCCCCATGTAAAATATGTTGTAACGCACGGGTCTCGGATAACACATCTTCAATCAAAATGGAGGACTTTCAAACGTCTTCAAAATGGAAACCCGAAAGTCGCACGTGGAATAACGCTTTAGCAGCTACTACTGGCTTAATTAAACGACACAAATAACACAGATAGATGACACATACATGGGACTTGGTAGTAACTGTTTTTCTTTGAAGTCGAATATGAGTACTGACAAGAACGCCGCTGAAAATTATATGCAGGGAAAGAATCAGTTTGCGAGATTCAGGATATTACAAACCGAGGTAGGTGAACATGCTGTTATTATGTGTATGTCATTTATGCTGCTTGGTAATGCTGACGTTTCGAACTGAAGTAATATGCCGATACGATGATTACGATGATGATACTTTTGGTCACGCATTCGGAAGCTGCTGGTGTGATTTTGTGTCTTTTGTGAACGATTTTGAATAATTTTTTGACGAGTGCCTAATCATTTGCCCAAACTGAACTTTACACATATTGAAAGACCTATCCTAGTATAGTTAGAATCTAAAATCTTTTGGAAATCCGAGACATGGCACATGGTCAAATTTACAATTCTTTTCACCGACTGACTAACTCAATTTTGGAGAACACTCTGGTTTTGATTACCGCTAAATAATTAGATTAATACAATATTCTTGAAATCGTCCTTTTTTAGACAAGGAATGGTTATGCAATAAGCTGGTTGTATTACAACTTTTCTGCGCTCAATAGTTGCGAAATGCGAACCGAATGAAAATGGTCGATTTTCAGCCCAGTTGGGACTTGCTAAATTGCATGAAACTGAGTCTGAAAGTTAAATCGTAAATGTCGCTTTTCTCGGAAAGACAAAACTATTTCAAGGAAAAAATACAGCCTGTTGGCACTCTTGCTAGGGGCTAGCTATATGCAAAAGACGAGCGAATTTGAGTTTTTTAGCCTTCCCGAAGAAATTAGATTTTGTTTGATTTTTGTGGGCATTTGCTCTTAATAGCACATATGGTGGTTACTACAACGCACGTTAAGACCAACAAAATGAAACATGAAAAAAACTAACCTGGCCGAGTCTGCCTTTAACTGGCCAACGTTCCAGAGTTGTATAAGTCCTTTACCCGAGGTACACTTATGCATCTTGTGCACCTGATACGAAAAACACATACCATATATCCTTTCACATATCCCACACTACATATCCTGCATGACCCCTTCGTGCCACGTGGCACATAGGGCCGACAAGTAATAGTCTGCTCATGCGTAATACCGTCCAAATGTGTTGGGCTGCAAATAATATTCTGCTCATGCGCGAAATCAAAACCACACTCACGTGTGAGAAATGGCAAATCGCTTCCCTGAGCTATCAGAGAGTGATTTAAATATGACAACAAACTTGGTGATCGAATGATAAAACAATTATAGAACTCGGTTAGCGCAAAATAACGTGATTTGTCAGCGTCTCGCAGATCAGTTATTATCGCTTCGGAGAATAATTGATCTTCTCGCCACTGACAAATCACAATATTTAGCTCAACCTCGTCCAATAATTGTTACATCTTTGACATTAAAATATAAAGCGTCAATAATATCAAAGAATTCAAAATACCCTTCCTCTTTCAATGAAAATAACAAATCATCAGCGGTAGGAGAAAAGGCGCTGTTTATTTCCATAACTACCTAGTCAGTGAGTTCATTTCTTGCCTGCACAAAGAGTGATCAGGAGTGACTGTTGCAATCTAGTCAGGAAGACATTTTCTTGCACTATATCAAACACGAGAGACAGTGTTTCATAATATCCAAACACCAAGAAGAGAATTGAAAATACGACGCGCAGCGGAGTATTTTTGACGAAATTCGAGGTGTTTGGATAGCCGATGAAACACTGTCTCGAGTGTTTGATATATCTCCTCAATGTGTTATTTAGATTATTTGATTATTTGATTGCGTTATTTAGATTATTTGATTTGTAGTTTAGTCGGGTCAGGGAAGGGTTTTTTCGGGATAATTTTTAGGGGGTTGGGTGTGGGTGTATTAACCAAGTAGGGGACTTGTGTCCTATTGTTAAGCACCTGTACTTGTGCGAATCCATAAAGAAAGAAAGAAAGAAAGAAAGAAAGAAAGAAAGAAAGAAAGAAAGAAAGAAAGAAAGAAAGGGAAGGAAGGAAGGAAGGAAGAAAGGAAGGAAGGAAGGAAGGAAGGAAGGAAGGAAGGAAGGAAGGAAGGAAGGAAGGATCGTTTCCCAAAATTTCTGTTCCCTATCACGTTTTGATCTGTAAGTATCAAAATACTTACAGTAAAAATGAAAGGTAAGTTGATGAAGTGAATCTTACTCTGTTGTTGGCGTGTATACTGGGTATGGCGTATACTACGGATATGGCCAGAGTTGATTAACAAATTTACTCAAACCCGCTATATACGCTTAAACCGGTATATACGCCAACAACAGAGAAAGATCATTGCAACAACTCATTAGCATGCAGTAGGCACATTTCACTCTGTACATGGCGTGTTTACCGGGTTTAGCGTATAAAGCGTATATGAGATGAATTAATTAACATCAACTACTACCACTACTACCACTGCTACCACTGCTACCACTGCTACCACTGCTACCACTGCTACCACTGCTACCACTGCTACCACTGCTACCACTCCTACCACTACTACTACTATTACTACTAATTAATTTTATTTATTGTTAGTAGTAGTAGTAGTAGTAGTAGTAGTAGTAGTAGTAGTAGTAGTAGTAGTAGTAGTAGTAGTAGTAGTAGTAGTAGTAGTAGTAGTAGTAGTAGTAGTAGTAGTAGTAGTAGTAGTAGTAGTAGTAGTAGTAGTAGTAGTAGTAGTAGTAGTAGTAGTAGTAGTAGTAGTAGTAGTAGTAGTAGTAGTAGTAGTAGTAGTAGTAGTAGTAGTAGTAGTAGTAGTAGTAGTAGTAGTAGTAGTAGTAGTAGTAGTAGTAGTAGTAGTAGTAGTAGTAGTAGTAGTAGTAGTAGTAGTAGTAGTAGTAGTAGTAGTAGTAGTAGTAGTAGTAGTAGTAGTAGTAGTAGTAGTAGTAGTAGTAGTAGTAGTAGTAGTAGTAGTAGTAGTAGTAGTAGTAGTAGTAGTAGTAGTAGTAGTAGTAGTAGTAGTAGTAGTAGTAGTAGTAGTAGTAGTAGTAGTAGTAGTAGTAGTAGTAGTAGTAGTAGTAGTAGTAGTAGTAGTAGTAGTAGTAGTAGTAGTAGTAGTAGTAGTAGTAGTAGTAGTAGTAGTAGTAGTAGTAGTAGTAGTAGTAGTAGTAGTAGTAGTAGTAGTAGTAGTAGTAGTAGTAGTAGTAGTAGTAGTAGTAGTAGTAGTAGTAGTAGTAGTAGTAGTAGTAGTAGTAGTAGTAGTAGTAGTAGTAGTAGTAGTAGTAGTAGTAGTAGTAGTAGTAGTAGTAGTAGTAGTAGTAGTAGTAGTAGTAGTAGTAGTAGTAGTAGTAGTAGTAGTAGTAGTAGTAGTAGTAGTAGTAGTAGTAGTAGTAGTAGTAGTAGTAGTAGTAGTAGTAGTAGTAGTAGTAGTAGTAGTAGTAGTAGTAGTAGTAGTAGTAGTAGTAGTAGTAGTAGTAGTAGTAGTAGTAGTAGTAGTAGTAGTAGTAGTAGTAGTAGTAGTAGTAGTAGTAGTAGTAGTAGTAGTAGTAGTAGTAGTAGTAGTAGTAGTAGTAGTAGTAGTAGTAGTAGTAGTAGTAGTAGTAGTAGTAGTAGTAGTAGTAGTAGTAGTAGTAGTAGTAGTAGTAGTAGTAGTAGTAGTAGTAGTAGTAGTAGTAGTAGTAGTAGTAGTAGTAGTAGTAGTAGTAGTAGTAGTAGTAGTAGTAGTAGTAGTAGTAGTAGTAGTAGTAGTAGTAGTAGTAGTAGTAGTAGTAGTAGTAGTAGTAGTAGTAGTAGTAGTAGTAGTAGTAGTAGTAGTAGTAGTAGTAGTAGTAGTAGTAGTAGTAGTAGTAGTAGTAGTAGTAGTAGTAGTAGTAGTAGTAGTAGTAGTAGTAGTAGTAGTAGTAGTAGTAGTAGTAGTAGTAGTAGTAGTAGTTGATGTTAATTAATTCATCTCATATACGCTTTATACGCTAAACCCGGTAAACACGCCATGTACAGAGTGAAATGTGCCTACTGCATGCTAATGAGTTGTTGCAATGATCTTTCTCTGTTGTTGGCGTATATACCGGTTTAAGCGTATATAGCGGGTTTGAGTAAATTTGTTAATCAACTCTGGCCATATCCGTAGTATACGCCATACCCAGTATACACGCCAACAACAGAGTAAGATTCACCTCATCAACTTATTATTGTTCATCACATCACATACGCATGAATACATTTGTTTAACTTTATCAGCTTTTTTCCGTTATTATTTTCAAAAGGAACTAACCACAAGAAATTTGTCAGAAATATCAAAGTTATTGATAGGTTACATAACGCTTATGTAATCTTTTCTTCCTCAAATGTATTAAAGCATTCACTTGTTTTGGAGATTTGTATTGTGGAGTGTTTAGGTGAAAGCCATTATTTGTTTTTGAGCTCAACGAAAGAATTTAGAGAAAAAGAATATTGCAAAGCTATTGGTGGTGATCAAATGGAGTTCTCAATCTTTCACCTGTGATTTGCTCTGCTATTCTCTCCGGCGGGTTTGAGAATGAAAATTTGTTCATGTTTGTGACGGAACAGTATTTAAGGGTAGTCAGAACTTCAAACGGCTCAGTTCATGCTCATGTTCATGTGGCAAGATGAGCAAACCTTGCTCTCAGTTAAATAGCAAGGCAATAAGAGATAAGGCGGAGTGCGAGATAGTTGCGAGGGTTGAAAAGCTGTGTTCGGTTGTTGCTTTTAAGTGCGTTTGGCGGGTTAGCGACGCCGAAATAGAAAGAGCATGGAGCTGGATATGCGAGAAACGCGACGAATGCGATTTAACCTTGTCAAAATTGGCGGAAATTTGCTTCTTTTTTTCGGCGATAAGTACGTCAACATTGGACAGCAAGAAGCGAAAAAGGCCACAATTGCAGGAGACCAGAGAGAGTGACGAATCGAATGACGAATCGCCCGTCAATGCGTCCCAGCTTTCATCGCCGGGAAAGCAAACATTCCCAGCCATATCTTACTGGGTGGCTTGCCAAACAAACAATGGCTCGGTCATTAATGCACTTAGAATCCAAAGAGCTGTCGCAAGTTGCGGTTTGGAATATTATGCATCAAGGGCGTCACGAAAGAAAAACTGCTGCCATAACCTGAATCAGCTGTGTCAAGTGTTTAAGGACCACAAAAACCTCTGCTTAATGCAACTAGTGGAGTCATCGTACCAGCATTGCCTCGGGTGAGTAGATTAATTTGACCAATTTATATTCTTTGAATTTCTGTTAAATTGCACGCTAATGAAAGTAAATATATAATAAACAAACATAAATAGTCAGAAAGGTAAAAAATGCTATTCATCATTGAAAAATCAAAGTAATCATGCTTCATTGCCCGGTGAAAAGAGACTGTTATTCGATTATCGATAATTGATCAATTTTTATCTTCTCATTTTCAAAACATCGCGAGTTTGATTTCAGCAGTTCACTTTCACAAAGTAATACCAGGGAGATATTGCATTGCCTTACGTAAGCAAAACCTTTTGTTTTGATTGGCAGGGCTCTGCAAGAGGAGCTTCATGGTGACTTCCACGAAGAATCCCAAGAGTCAGCGCCGACGGAAAATGTCGTTCGCCTTCGTGTCGTTCTTGAGAGTTTTCAAACGATGATGGCAGCATCCGTTTCGGAATAACGCCGAGCTGGTCTCGTGTTAGACACCTTTGGATTTGATAACAACCTGCAAAGTACATCGCAGACAGCACTACCAGATCCGCCGCACAAACCCCTATCCTGTCCAGTAACAGTCCTGTGCAACGATATACAAATTGTGATGAAAAAGCTGCAGTATGCTGTGTATCGCGGCGAGGTGTACAAACTGGCGGCCAAATCGCAGTTCACGTTCCAGTATCTGTGTACCATGAAAACGTTCCTCCACAGCCTAATGGGAAACGAAGCGTTCAAAGACCGTCTGGTCCAGCATATTCAACGTGTTCTGCCCATACTAAGCGAGCCAGAAAGCTCTTTCATACGCCAAATTAAGATTGACAGAGACCTGATCGAAGTACAAGACGGGTGGTTTTGGAGCTTTTCCTCTGGGTCGTTCGTCCAAGGGATTATCTCAGAATCTCAGGTGAGAAGAATACACTGGACTGTTTTAACATTTAAATAAGAAGATACAATCAAATTTTCAAACCCAATCTTTACGATTTGTAGCACTGTCTGATGTGCTTTTGTTTTGGCTCTTTTCAACAGAAGGGTCTCACAACTCCACGCGCGTTTGTGGACTACGACCGACGCAAGGACCCGGAGCCAAGATATTTTGAGGCAATCCTAAGGAACAGCCTAACAGAAGATGAAATTCGGCAGTTTTGTGCAGATTTCCTGGCGTTGTTCCGTCCCAAAGAACACAAACAGCCTGTGCTGTGTGCTATTGGCTCAGCTGACAGCGGAAAGACCAGCCTCTTCTCACCTGTTTTTCAGATCATTCCCCTAAGCCGAATTGCTCGCGTCACGAAGCAAAAGAGTTTCAACAAGGCTATGATCGACAACCTGACAGAGGTTATCTTGCTAGACGAGGCATATGCCACCCTGCTCGACATAGATGACTGGAAAATCATATGTCGAGGGGGCTTCACGTCGCACGACGCAAAGTGGAAAAAGGCTCAAGGTTTCCATTGCACTGCGACCATCTACATAACTTGCCAGGTGGAAATGGATTTTGGTGCAGCTCACAATCAAGCTATGGACAAACGCCTGCGCAAGTACCACTTCAAGAGTCTTCCTCGTGTCGAACCTGAAGCAAACAAGTGGCTGAGGAAACATGCTATGGATTGCATTGTGTGGGCGCACAATATCGTAGGAGACAGCCCGAGCAGTCAGGCCAGTACAATGCCCACTGTGCACGAAAGTGGTATGCCTGAGGAGGAGTTGCGCAACATTTTGAGCGTTTCTTTAATAGACGAAGAAGTCGACGAAACCGCCCAGGGCGATTGTAGACGAGAACAGAGTTGCGGCCTTCTGACAGAACCGCAATCCCGAGAAGAAAGCTCTGAAGAGGACGCCATTGAAGATGTCGGCGATTCCGATGAAGACGAGACCCTGACGACCTTGAAAGCTAGGCTGGCACAATGCTCACCTGGCTCTCTACGTCACCGCCAACTGAGCCACATGTTAGAAAGTCATCTCGCTGAAAAGGAAAGGCTGAAAAGGGTTGAAGAAAGGTGCTATAAGAAGAGGCAACACTTCTTACAAACGAGGGGAGTGTCGGTGGAGCACGTGTCGTTGCTCCCGCACGACCATAACGAGCCGCTGCCCACACCGATTCGAAGGGACCTCGCTGCCTTTCAAGAAGATCAGGAACAGGAAAGGTTCAGAACAGCATTTGGGAAGCCGTGGCTTTTAGCTATGGAGAAGGAAATGGCTGAGCAAAGCGAAAGAATGGAAGATCCAAGAGACGAAGAAGAACGAAGAGTGATGCAAAGTCTCCTGGAAATCAATTGCGAAAAAATGCGCTGTTATCACGAGCGTCATGGAACGCTGAAACTACCGGCTGCCCTGGCAGAACGCAAGAGGCTCTGCCTTAGCAACGAGCTGGTAGACCGTTCTTGCGTGAATTTCATACGAGACCTGTTCTCTCCGCTGCCAGTGAGAGTCTTCCCGCCCAGCCAGCGTCCAGCAAATCTGCCTGCCAGAAGCAGGAGCTCAGACGAAGACGACGAAGAATGTTGGTCGGCGGCACCAAAGACACCAATGTACATTCCGAATGACGACGTGGAAGCTATCTGTCCACCGTCCCCAGGCATTGCTCGAGCTCACAACCCTGTAGCAGCTACGTCAGTGAAGAGGCCGCACTTTCAAAGCCAGGCGCATCCATCCAAGAAGCAAATGACCCTGACTCGTTTTATGCAGACTAGTACGCAACCGTAGATTGGTAGTTTCATGGGCTTGTAATAAGACAGCTTGCGTGCGACTTATTCTTTCTATGTTCATATTTGCACATGTATTAGTGTGTGCATTGTTAAGGAATACCACGTTGCGCTTATGCTACGTTTGACTATTTTGCACACGATGTGAATTAAAGGAAAAATATTATGGCTATTAGTTACATTAAGAGATTATAGTTCTTGAAAGCACTGTGAACTAGACAGTCGTTATGCTACAGTGATATTGACAGTGGCGATAGGCCAGTTCCAAAAGAATATAACATGTTTGTTGAGTTTGCTGTCATCTGGAGACAGGAAGATGCATTTACAATAAAGCAATTGATTTTTGTCTGTTTTGTGTACAACAAACTCAGCTTACACCCATCAGCTTTGCATTGAAAGTCAGTGTCCACACTTTTCCAGTCTCTTTATCAAACTAGCGACATTTTCATTCCGGCCCTTTTCTTTAGAGAGTCCGCCGTTCTTCCGTCTTGAAATGCGAAATCGGAATCTCTCAAAATAGCTGTCCACTGTCCAAACCCGTGCTTAGTTATCCCTTCCTTCAGAAAATCATCCTCTTCTTTCGTGAATTTTAAAACATGACGAGTTTTCCTCTGAAGGTGCAAGTTTCTCTTAGGCAGGGTATCCTTTATGGGGGTCGAGCTGTTTTTATTCTGAGCTGTCTCAACTGAAGGCCCGGAGCTGGACGTTGAACCGCCAAGTCTTGCGTGTACGTCATCGTCTACCTCGGAACCCTTGGTACCTTGAAGTTTTTGAAGACACTCGTGACCCTTCAGGGCAACTTCTCGCGATCGTTGCTTTTGATAGTGAACTTTAGCAACCGCAGAACTGTGTTTCTGGTCCTCAGACAAAAACCTTTGCTCTTCGCTAGTGAGCTGATTGAGGCTTTGCGTTTCGACGATTTGGCGATAACGTGTGGGATGAATGTATTTTCCAATTGCATCAAAAACCAGTTTGCTCATAGTTTCGCCCAGTTTGCCATGCTGACCTCCATTTCTGGTGACAAGAACGAAATCACACTGGGGCTTAAGCAACGGTCTAACGTTCGAGATGTAGCCGTTAAGAACGTGCATGTTTGCGTCGGTCAGAATCAAAGAATCGAAGCCATATTTTCCAGCCGTCTTGAACGTTTTCTGATCGATAAATCCACCGTTTTCCTTAGCTGTGGCAATCATGTCCACCGTCAAATATTGGTACGTCATGGGCCGCGATCCCTTCACCTTGATGAACAGATACATGGCTACAAATTTTGTGGCAAATGTTAGGTCTGAGGGGTTCACTTGGGCTGGACTGGTTTTGCACATTTTCACGGTATTTTCGTAACGCGGCAGATGAAATTTCACCACCTCCAATAACTCCTCCATTGTTGCCCAGTGCCCTCTTGCTTCCAGAGTCTCGATGTCTAAATCTTGTGTCCACTGCAATCTCATCATCTTTGCAACTGTTTTTCGGGCTCTCTTGAGGTACAACTCTGTCGTAGAGAACTTTCTTAGAACTGCTTCTGATGCGCCATGAAGTTTTCTGAAGTCGATCAATTCAGAAATAGCATCTATGTAGCCCAAACGCCCACCATGACCGAGCTTACATTCATCTTGTAAGTAGTCGATAAATTTAAACAACAGATTTGGAGAACACAAACTAAAGTCGACCACTTCAAACGTTAACTCCTCTTCATCTTCACAGCAAAATCTAAGAAACTTGAAGCACCTTGTCACTATCTGTTGAGCGGCACGATCTTTCTTACAACCGCCAGCACTTCCTGTCAATCATTTCGTGAATACTTCGCCAATGTTACATGATAATGGAAATGAAGAAAGTAACTTCACGTTGTGCTTTGTGGTCTTGCTTGTCTCATCTTCATTTCTTCCAATCGTCAGCGACTTTGTTACTTGTTTAGAATCGGGCCTTTCGTCAAAATAAAAGAACCAACTGTGTTTAGTGCTAACGTGTTTTCTACAGCCTCTCTGACTTTGAAATCCATCATGTTCACACTCTTGTATCGGGCAATGGTAAAAGCTGTCTGCTTCATCCTTTTCCAAGTGAAGCCGCTTTGGTTTGGGTGATGCTCCTTGGACATCTGACCAATTGACTTTGCACTTCTTGCTCATTTTTTCCCTTTAAACAACATGTGGCTAGCACAATCGCCTTTAAATCTTAGCCGAAACAAAAGGACGTTTCAACTTGCCAAAACATGCCCTTGCTTGCCCACACTCATTACTATTGTGTAAAATTCATGACAGTGAGATACAACCCAAACTTGCCCAGGCAGGTCTGTACACGCCTATTCAGTGACACAATACATAGTTAACGGATCGATAAATCGGAACAATAAAGTCCAAAACTTGTTCCTAATGACCAATTTCGGAACAATATATTCCATTCACAGATAGCAAAATCGGAATAACACAGTCTTTCTTTATTAATTTCGGAACAATGTGTTCCACGCACAAATAGGAACTCGGAACAAAACAGACCTAATTTATCAAGTTAGGAACAATGTGTTCCATGCACAAATAGGAACTCGGAACAATACAGACCCAATTTATCAAGTTAGGAACAATGTGTTTCATGCACAAATAGGAACTCGGAACAAAACAGACCCAATTTATCAAGTTAGGAACAATGTGTTTCATGCACAAATAGGAACTCGGAACAAAACAGTCCTAATTTATCAAGTTAGGAACAATGTGTTCCATGCACAAATAGGAACTCGGAACAAAACAGACCCAATTTATCAAGTTAGGAACAATGTGTTCCATGCACAAATAGGAACTCGGAACAAAACAGACCCAATTTATCAAGTTAGGAACAATGTGTTCCATGTACAAAAAGGAACTCGGAACAAAACAGTCCTAAATCACTCATTTGGGAACAATTTGTTCCACTTGCAGTTGACAACTCGGAACAAAATGTTCTTGTCTTACCTTACAGTGAACGCTATGTTCCTACTCTGTAAAAACCTGGTCCTCTTAAGGTTAATAGGAACACAAAAATGAGGAACACTCGATCCCAGAGGAACGTTCCTTTACAAATATCGGAAAAGCCGAAAAAACTTAAAATTTGTGAAAAATAAACCAACAAGTTCAGCTTTAAAGCTAAAAAAGCATCTATTAAACGTTTAGGTAAAATAGAACCAAGCTTCAAAATCTAGAGCACTTTGATGTTCTCGAAGGCAGTAAAATAAACCCTGTAAAAATTTTGGGAAATGTGGAGGAAGGAAGGAAGGAAGGAAGGAAGGAAGGAAGGAAGGAAGGAAGGAAGGAAGGAAGGAAGGAAGGAAGGAAGGAAGGAAGGAAGGAAGGAAGGAAGGAAGGAAGGAAGGAAGGAAGGAAGGAAGGAAGGAAGGAAGGAAGAAATGGAAACAAAAACTAAGAAGTAAATGGAGAAGTAAAATCGTCAAAATCTATGCTAATTAAGACCAGGTATCCAAACCTCCTTCACGGTTGTGATTTTCTTCGTTTTAACTTGATGAATTATTAATGAGTTTGAGAAGCCTAAGGCCTAGTTTTCACTAGCGACGCAATTTTTACGATTTTATTTCTCCCTTTTCTCCCAAGTTTTGGTTTCGGTCGAGAAGATATATCAAACACTCAAGACACTGTTTGACCATAATTCCCAAAAACTCGAAGCTCGTGAAAAATACTCTGCTACGCGTCGTATTTTCAACTCTGTTCTCAGTGTTTGGAAATGTGGTCAAACACGGTCTTCCGTGTTTGATATATTACTTCTGACTCACCTCGTCCAATGACCTGTGTGTACCGATGGCCAGAAACTGATCTGCTTTGCTGTAAGAATCTAAATTACAATAATACAAAACTCACTGGCATTGTTGTTGAAGCAAAGAATCGTTAAACAGGTAAACGTTTCAGTGATCGAATGAGCGAGTCACATATGACCAGGTTTTATTTCTTGCTTTATCTTACAATTCCCAGCGATTTTCAGGGATTGTAAATAAATCCACATCGTCTCGGGTCCCCTAGACACTTAATCTATCTGAACTAAATACCTGGGACTGGGCACCAGTCCATGGCCCAAACTGGTCCACCAACATTGAATGTCACATCACCATAAACAGAGCCTGACAAAAAGAGCATCAATCAGTAGTATTGATTATAACGTTATCCTTTTGTAATAACTGTAAATAGGATACCTACAACACATGTATCATGTTGCGGAAAGTTATTGATTTTATTGACTGCACTTGGAAAAACTTATTATTGGCCATATCCCGATATAACGATGCTATTAGTTGCTTTGCCGCCAAATTGTTAAATCGGGAGTTCGTTTTATTTTACAGCTGCATCCCAATTTAACAATGTGATTTTCCTGTCCCGTTGCCATGTCGTAAAATCGGGGTTCCACTGTAGATAACACGACTAACTTAGCTACGGGTCAATAGTTAAAATCAACCAAGTCAGATTCCTCCATTGCCGGTCAAATGTTTTTCAAGTATTGGACTGAGCACTAAGCCGAATGATCCGGCAAGATTTTCTTTAGCTTTAAATTTTACTTTTCTAAACGAAGTATGGTAAACAATGGTCAACAAGTAGATTCACGAAGTAACTTACTTTCTTCCTTGGACGTGCTTTCAAACAACGGTAACTGCATATCCTGTTTAGTGTTGTGATTTTTGCCTTTTCGTCTTATTGTAAACTTCGGTGATATAGTCGCTTCCGGCAAATACTGCTCAATCTCACTGAAACAGAAAAGAGGAAATTATCACTGTGTAGGTCCAGCAAATATGCATAACTCCTCCATGGAAAGGATTTTTTCTATGACCCCCCCTCCCCCCACCCCCGACCCCTCTAGAAATTCCAATTAAGGTTCATACATTTCTTAATTTTTTTTAATCTTGGGGAGTCCCCCACCCCCAAGAAAAATCCAAACCCTTCTGTGGGGGGAGTATGGATATTTTCTGGAACTGCCCAATTGCGTTTCAATCTTGTACATAATAGCCTTCACGAATACGAAGAATATGAAGTAGAAACAAGTACTACCTGAAAATGCACATGTAGTTATTAAATGTACTTCACTAGTCTTTGAATATTTAACAAGCTATACAATGCAGCACATATAATCATAAAAAAAAGTTTTATCTTTCTATAATATGGACGCGACCCGTGGGTTCATATTAAGATAGGGGGGGTGGGGGGCGGGGGAGGAGGAGGAGAGAATGGGTTTATCGTAAGGGTTTTTCCGTCTCAGATTTGTAGAAATTATTTTACTAGAGGGCTTTGTCTTCCTTCTCGAGAGAAACCCATCCGCCTGCAAGCCATACATGAAACACCTTATGTAGAGGATGTCCCACGGTGGAATTTGAATCGTTTCTTCATCTGGAATAGTCTGCTATTACAGCTGGCTGATAGGCGATAACAAAGATGAAAGAGAAAGCTATTTATTGCAATAAAACGGAACCTTTTGATTGGACTATGAGCACGAGATTGAGTACGAGCACCAGTTTTGGATTTCAGTCCAGTGGCGTTTGCCGAGTCCTCGCTCTTCATGTTGGTTTTAGGTAGAGACGGTAGCTCATGGGATGAGATGTAATATATCAAACACGAAAGACTGTGTTTGACCACATTTTCAAACACCGAGAAGAGAGTTGAAAATACGACGCGTAGCGGAGCATTTTTGACGAACTTCGAAGGTGTTTGGAAATGTGGTCAAACACTGTAAGGACTGTCTTGAGTGTTTGATATATCTTCTCAATCGAAACTAAAACTAAGGAGAAAACGGAGAGATAAAATCCTACAAAACCTATGCTTGTTAAGATCAGGTACTGTATCGAAATACGGTCACAGACTCAACGGGATAATGTGAAACCTGTAAACTAGGATCTCGTACTCAAATCTTAAGTCCCCTAATATTAAAAACAAAACCGTTTTTGTTGTATGACTGACATGACTCACCTGTGGTCAACGCGAGACCAAAAAGAGGAAGATGGTATGAAGTTAGGAAACAGATCTTTGCGTTTAAACTGTTGTTTGCGCCTGCAGTGGAAACATGAAAAATAAACACAACCTAAACACACTCCTTCAAAAACAGAATTCTAAAATGTTGGAATATTTCACTAGTCAGGTACCAGAGTTAAACAAAAAATTGAGTGAGGAATAGTGCAAACGTCTTTGGAAAATAATTATAGAAATATAATTATATAAATAATTATAATTAGATATGGTGGAAAGTGAAAGGAAATAAGTTATGTAACGTTCTCGAGTGGTATACCATAATAACCCAGTCACTTGCATTCTCCCAATCAGTCGAACCTCCGGTTGCGACCACCTCTCGTCAGCGACCAGTTTTCCAAAATACCAAAAGTTTCCGAGACAAGTCACTATATTTGGAACCTCCTGTAAGCGACCACCTCGCTGAACAACCGCGACCACTTTTAGAGCTAAAAGTTTGAAATTTTCTTTTGTTTTTAACCTCCTATAAGCGACCACTTGACAAATATTAAAGCGGAAATTAGATAATAAATTGTTGTAACATTAGCGCAATACTGGGTAGTACAAGAGACGGATATTTCTCATGGCAAGAACAATATTTTCTCTCGAAATTGACTTTTGACATCAATAAAAAATATAAAACGTTAACATTGGGCAAGTCTTTGCAGTTATCATATGCTAATGAGGCAAAATTTTGACATAATATGGTCTAAGCTCTCGTAAGCGAACACCTCCCGTAAGCGACCACCTAGGCTTGACATTTTGGGAGGTCGCTTACAGGAGATTCGACTGTATGCGCCGAAATTGAGGAGAGTACATGTATGTTTACGGAGAAAATAGAAGTGACAAGTGGGTTATTCCAGGGTACACCACGAAAAAATGTTACGTAATGATATTGTACCATGCCGTACAAAATAGAGTGGCTGAGAATGCGATGAAACATATTGTCTGGTGTTTTGTATGTTACTTACAGAAATACTAGTGTTTGATTGTTATAGTTACCTCGTATTACTAGTAACAAATATTAACCACCAAGGCTATATTTACCAGTTTTCTGTGGTTTCGTAGCTTTCGGAATCTGCTGACCCAATGGGTCCAAATTTCACAGCTGAGGTAGGACCTGATTGAGACCTTCGAAACGCTTTCGGCATTCCTGGTCGTTTGAACTTTTTTCTCTTATCATCCCAAACAACGATTTCTTCCGAGCAATTCTCCCCATCTTCGTTTAAGTCACTTCCGCTTTCTTCAATCTCCTCAATTTCGACATTGTCGCTCTCTTCTGCACTGTCTCCTGAGCTGACAACTACATAGTCCGCGTCACTGCTGTCGGACACCTCCTTCCCTTTAGGCTGCAAGTTTAGAATTGAAATTCGATAATTAAAGGAGCATAGTTATTTTGGCCACGAAACTGAAAATAATAGTTTGCTGACAAAGAAAACCACTAAAGAGATAATAATACCCCATAAAGAAACAAGGACGGTTAAGAATGGAGAAGATTGACACGGATTAACTTAGGCGAAACTTTTTAAGATGTACAAACCGTGACGTAGCTCCTTTAAGCACAAAGCAACTTGTCACGGGCTTTCTATGTAACTGCTTCTCTAAAGCAATCTGGTTGGTGTAGATCCAAAAGATGCTCTGACAAGCTCATAAACTGGTTATAGTATGCTAGTAACAGGATGCCGAAAACTAACACCACTAAAACGTCCCCAAAGTAGCGACTCTTGTAACTTTCGGAATTAGCAGCTTATGGGGGGGTCGTAACTTTCGGGGAGCATAAACCGTTTTGTAAAGTTGATGCGACTAAACTCTTCTTCCAAAATAAAAGATGGAAATTCGTAACAAAACATTATAAAATGTTACTTTCATGTGTGTTACGTTCGGGGAAGGGGTCCTAACTTTTCGGAAGCTGACGGCAAGAAGTCAACAAACATATAGATTACATAGAACAAGTAGGTATTGCATACTAGATGTGGTTTCCGAGACTGAATTATTACTTTCCACTTCAAAATAATGCGTCACCAGTTGGCTTTTTGTCAATTGTCCCTAGGACTTTTGGCCAGAATTGTAGTTTGTCGTGTACTTGTAAGCATTGTTTATGTATTAAACATCAATTTTAAAAAGCAAACAAACAAAAAAGAAAAGAAGAGAAAGATAAATAAATTTTAATTGCATAACTCACTAAATGGTTACCTTGTATCCAACATGTCGAAAGTTAATGTGATTGTGTAGGAGCATTATGGACAGATAAACCTTGCCACAGGCCAGACACTTGTAGGAAACAGCCTTCTCACAAGATTTCAAATGAGCTTTAATGTTCTCAAACGACTGAAATGTTTCTGAGCACCCCTTTAAAGAAAGACAAAAATGCGAGAACGTTCGCTCCTTGGTAGATTGATTGAAATGACACTAAATTAAATATGGGTCAGCAAACGGCGAGGAGTTCGACGCGGAAACAATTTCACGCGCATTTTGTCAAAATTCCTACAATTTCCCGAGCCCCTTAGGCAAAGGAAATAGTTAACAGAAGCGTACCAAAAACGGTAAGATTAGATATTTACCGTACTCCAATTCGACCAAGTTTCCATTGTATCGTAACCACATCAGGTCAGTGACATGATATCTGAGGATACCAGAACACTAGACCCGGCTTCTGATTGGCTAATTGCAAACATAGGTACGGTAAGAAAGGGTAATCAGAAGCTCCAAGGGAGAGGGAGGTCTCAAAAGCCACTTAGGAACCCAAACTGGAATTTCCACATAGTGGGTGTGGGTGTGGGGTTCAATCCAAAAAAATTCCTTCGTGGGAGGGGTATGGATATTTCCTGGAGCTACATATTCCAAGGAAGTGGAAACAAACGTTCACAGATTACCTTACTGGGACACATTACACTAGTCTCTGTCTCCAGTGCTTCAGTCCATTGTTCCTCTTCTTTGGATATGTCTCTGCCTTTGATTTTAACAATTAGCTGGTCCAGAAACTCTTTCTTCACAATCCCTCTAGAATGATCCACTTCTTGAAGATTTTGCTCTGTCACTAGTTTTTGAACTTTTGACATTGCCCTGCAATAACAAACGAGATAAGAAAGCTAATATTACTGATCATAGTCATAGGCCCCGTCTAAACTACGCCGGAGAAATTTGAAAACGGCGTTTTCACTCTGAAAACATATAAAGTGTTTTCTGTCTACGCGTACGCCGGAGAAATTTCAGTAAAAACTCAACAATCACCGGTCATTTTGGATTTGTGTTCAAGGATGAAACCTCGGGCAGAGAAATCACTTGATCGACAAATCATCGTTTTCGAAAGCTCCATTTTCAAAGTGTTTGCCATCCAAACACTTATAAAACGCAAAGCCTATGTTTTCAAATTCCAGTCTTTAGAAGAGCTTTTTCAGAAAGCTCTGTTTTCGTGACGGATTGGTGCGGATGGTAGGCCTACCCGTAGAAATAACGTTGCGTTTTCACATTTCTCTGACGTAGAGTTGACGCTGGGCTATAGTGTTGAGGAAAGCCAGATCAGCCATCAGTGCCAATGCATATTAAACACTACAACAAGCATGACCTAGGAATTCAACATCCAAAACATCTTTTCATTGCTGGAAACCTAGAAATAATGCTCTCTTTTCGTTAAAGAAGTGCACTGAAGCTACTGACAACAGTCGTGTTACAATGAAATGCGCATGCCCAAAGTTGTTATGTCAAATTAATAAGGCCAGGCCGAATCTTTGCAAAGTCTGTCAGGCTTCCTGTCTGGTAACTAATTACATTTTTCTCATTCCATCAACAATTCCTCTTGGTTTTCTGAAATTATTTCATATACAAATGAAGGTACATGTACTCAGTCAATTATTCAGCAATGTTTTAACCAACAAAATCACTGTGATAATATCTAATGTATTTAAATTTTGCAACATCTATTAAGAGGCAATCGGAAGAGGTTACTTTTTGAACTTCATTATACATTTTTCTTGTGAAAAGTAAACCAATTATCTATTGAATACACATGTACCTGGAAGCTGCCTTTCGTCTTGTTCTTCCATCTGATAGAATTTCGGGTTCATTCTCTTCCTATATTATAAGCAAGTGTTATAATAGAATATCATGCTTGAGTATTGAATAAACAGATAGCCAGAGTATCAATTTCAAATGTACTGGATCATTTATTTTGTCAAAAAAGATGTGTGATGTTCTAAACAGGGTTAAGTTAATAACAAAGTAAAAATCAACAATTTTTCTCTTCATTGCAATTAGAAATGATAGTACAGGACTTGAGAAAGGAACTCGGAGTAATCAATAATTATTGTAAAATCAGAGAATGGCCATTAGACTGTCTGACAGAGATCCCATCTGAAAATCTGAGACTCAGACTTAAAATGGTTTTACAATCCAAGACAGAATGAAACACAAAAAAGTCAAATAAAGGCTCGTGAGACTGCAAGATAATGGAGGAAAAATAACTTGGGCTCCAGATTTTCAGGGTACCATCTGCCACTTGGATTGCATGGTCTATGACCTCGGCTTCTACATTCCAGAAAGTTTAAATGAGCCTCACATTTTTCAGGAAGGGTTTCTTAAAAGTATAATTTACATAAGATCTGAAACAGACAGAGATTTCTGCACAATACACGAGGAAGGGTAAAAGTCTTGCCTCAGAATTCCCACATTTCCCAGCTCTCATAAACAGTAAAATAATATTTATGCCACAGTCAGGTTTTTTACCCAGCTCTTGGCTTTAATCTAGATCCCTGATTTTACCCCTGAACAGGATCATAATATTTTCACATCACATGAAGCTATACCTTGTTCTTATCTTCTGAATTATTGCAGCTGTCAACTGTCTCACTCTACACGTGTAAACAAAATCATATTTCATTCAGGTTAGTCCAGATAGTATTGCATTCAGGTTAGTCTAATATTAGTTGACACTCAGGTTTACCTCATTAACACTCTAGATAGCCTCAGAATGGACAGCTTTCATCAGAATGCAAGGGTAACACTAATTAAAATTTACACCAGTCTTATTCCTCACTATTAAAATAACTAAAAAAAAAAACAAATTAAAATCTCAATGGTCCCTGTGGTACTTATTTGAGAACATACTCGTCATGCCAACTACTCAGGTTTGAACCAACTTAACTACAAGTTATTTCTTTTATTTTAAACAAAACTAAGTGTGAATTTGAGGTGGAGTGGGACTTCCCTAGCGGCGTACTCAATTCAAATTGCACTCATTTGAAGAGGGGGGGGGGGGGGGGGGGCTCTAATTAGAACGTGATTATCGCAGCTGTCAATTGTCTCACTCTACCCAAGTAGTTATTAGACAACATACTAATCATGTCAACCGCCCAGGCCAACCGCCCAGGTTTAAACCACTTTACCTCCAAGTAGTTCCTTTATTTTAAACATTATTATATGGCTCTGTCTCACAAGGACTGGCTACTACCGAATTCATGAATTTGATTAGCTGAAATCGATATTTGAAGGCAGTCTAGATTTTCCCATCTAGACCGGCATCTAGACCGGTAATGTTTTGCAGTGAAAAAGTTGCACACTAAAAGGCAAAAATATTGACAATTTTCTGCTAACAATGTTTATTATTGAAGTGTCAAAATGTCTGATGAGAAAAAAAAAAGTAAAGAGGACAAGCAAACTTTGGCAGAATTAAGTTCAGCTCATCGCTGTTCACAAGCAAAATGTCAGTTACCTAAAAACCAGTAACTTAAATGAATTAAATTGTTCTTGTCTAGATCTGCCATATAATAAACATCTTATTAACCGAGCTTAGTCGGTCTGTATGGGAGAACCTTCACGTGGGTCGTGTGTACAGACCTCACTGCGTTCAGTCTGTACTCATGACCGCAGTCAAGATTCTCCCATACAGACCTCCTGCTCGGTTAATAAGGGCTAAATACTAAGGTGAAGTGGGGACTTTCCTGAGTGATGAAGGGCACTCTATTCAAATTGCACTTAGGGGGGCCTCTAATTAAGGGAAGTTTCGATAATACCTGACACCATTTACCCATAACTAAGATAAAGGTCCTCCATGTTATACACAATGACCTCAGCCAAAACCCTTTTCAAGTACACATCCAAATAAACCCAGTGATTTTCTGGTTCATGTAGATTCAGGTTATTTAATGATGATATTTACCTCAGTGTGCTTGGCTTGCATGTGATATTTAAGCCCCATAGAAGACATATATACTTTTTCGCATATCTCGCATGTAAACTTTTCTCTGTCTTCCTCTTTCACTCCACAGATTTTCTGATGTGCTAAGTATCCAGCGGCTGTGGTAAACTTTGCCCTACATCCTTCGTTCTGACAAATCAATGTCTTTCCCCATTTCACAAGCCTCTTAAGCCTAGCTGCCTGAAAAATTAATTATCTGTTTTACACAATTTAATTTTTTTTTGGTCTAAACAATTCTGAATTATTACTTGCAACAAACAAAACTATTAATAATCTTTTTGATTTGTTTGATTACATCATGTTATGTCAATCCCTGTTCAATGCCTTGATATATAAGCTGTGCACTTGTTATTGTCTAGCCACAGGACTATGACTAGGGAGTTGAACTGATATAACTATTGTAACAGCCTTTCTGCATTATACATGTAATAATAAAAACAAAACTTGGTATTCAGCAATATTAACTTAACCATCCTTGGACTTGTCTTGTTTATGTTATAGCCTGACTCAGGCTATCATTATAATAATTTACTAATCGCTGTAACATGGCAGGAAATGTCTTCCACCCACACACTACAGCATAATGCTAGAAGTTAAATTTATTAATATTGACCCTTTATTATTTTTTTTAGTGATTTTGTGGTCCCAAAAACCACCCATACCCACCCCAAGGAGGTTTACTGGAAATTTCCAGGGGGGAAGGAGTCTCAAAAGTCAGCATTTTTGAAGGAAAGTATCAACCAACACTGGAATGTCGGAAGGGATGTACAGGTCAAAACAAAACAAAACAAAAAAACCTCTGTGGGATGGGGTGTATTTTCTGGAACAACACAATCCCAGAAATTGCAATCTGCATCTCAGAAGTCTAGTTTTATCCTTAAGTTAAGTTTGCCTACCAGGAGTTTATTCAATCAGAAGTTTATAGCTGGACTGTGTGGCAAGCATTCCATAGAAGTAGGAGAACGAGCAACAAGCATTTTCCACATTCTGGTTGTGCAAAAATTGGGGCAAGAGCAAAAATTGATGGCGTTTGGAATGGTCGCCCTGGCCACCATCCACTGCCTCATTGCACTTTTTATTTTTTTATGTGGCTAAATATGATTTAGGCAAAGTTAGACTCAAACCAATGCAGTCAGCGGTTTCCCCTTTTCCGGTATGTGACTTGCGGGACGGCCCTTTGGAGATTTGCAGGGCTGTTGTCTCACATTGCATTGCACGTATTGTGCTGCCAGCTGATCGTTGCGGAACATTTGCTTTGTACTTTGGCGAATCTTTGGTTGCTATTGGTTGCTGGTCTCTAAGTAAGTATGGGTCAGGTAAGTTGTTTCCACTGATTCAATCAGTGTGACGGTGCCAGTTAGCGGCTGCTTTTGGGGGTGTTTCCCACTTCCAGGGTTGCCATGGATACCTCCCCTTCCGCATACGGCTTCTGCTCCCCACTAACCTTGCAGGCACCAGTTCCCAAGCTCATCTATTTGTGATGAGTTTAATTTGCTTTGGCCCCAATTATCAAGTCGCCAGAATGTGGAAAAAGCTAACAATAAATTCCTTTGAACAGGAATGCACTGTGAGGCCACCACACAAATGTCATGCTGGTGTTAATGGCATGCTATTAGGGTTAAGAGACTGAACTACTGTAACTGGGTGGTCAACACCCAAAAAATGAACTTTCATTACGTTAATTAAAGGTTTCACCAGTCTGACACATCTTGCCTGGGAGGAGAGCATTTTTTGACAAGCAAACACTGACTTTTTATATATTTGATTAAAATCATTTCTGGTATGGTTCTGTAGCTATATTAAATTTATAGCTATTGCCATTTTCAAGGTCAGACTAATACTTAGGCACATAATCATGCATACAGATCAGAATGTCAGCCTACCTCTGAAACCACAGCTTTTCTCTGTTGGAATAAAACAAAACAAAACAAAACAAAATTATCAAACAACCAGCTCAGATAACACTTCTCATATAATCATAACCAACATCTAGATGTATGCCCTCTGATTTCATACACGTTGTTTGTCGAGGCTTAAAATCAATTACTGAACAATTATAATTAAATTTTATTACATACAATAATTATTGTCAAGCAAACACCTCAGATCACACTTCTCATCTAGATGTACATGTACGTCCTCTAATTTCATACACGTTGTTTGTCGAGGCTTAAAATTAATTACTGAACAATTCTAATTAAACGTTATTGCATAAACCATTTAATTTATCGAAAGAAATGTTTGGGTTTGTCCGATATTTAAAATTAAATCTGATAGTAAAAATTCAGTCACCAACAACAGTTCATTTCAGAACTGTACCCTCACCCAGACGATCACACTGTAATACGATCTATTAATACATGTAATTAGACAGTCAAGTAATATTTAGAAAATGCGTTTGTTGATAATGCTAATATTCATCTCCTTCCAAACATTTGCCTTCCCAAGTATAAGTGCCCTCTGGCACTCCCCTTCTATTCCATCCCCCTAAAAACAACACATCTTACCATACTATTAAAGATACTTTTTTCTGTGAACATTTTGCGCACTTGTAAAATGATGCGCCGAGGCATAGAACATTTCACAACTCAATCTTTAAATCAGTTTCAATTCAGGTCATACACTTCATGTCATGTAACATTTTTTTTTTAATTCCCTCAATCCAATTCGGCTCAAACAAAAAATTAATTATTAAGTGAACAATTTAACTTTCATTTTATTTCTCCAATATCATGCTTAGGCCTCCATTCACAGTACTTAGCTGGTGCAGTTTTTTAAAACAGCCAGTGAAATGCACTGTTTGCCGGCTTCTTTTGACAACCCTGTGTTGCAGGCCTCTCTCAATGCCATCTGATGGCTTCTGTACCTCAAATCTTGTTCAAAACACTGACTTAATCCCTGACATCACTCTAATATATTATTGTGAGGAACATTTTTACACTTACATGACTTCTTTAATTCTATAAATAAAAAAAACAAAGACCTTTCTCCAAGGTTTTCTTCTCTCCTTTATGACTGCCTTTCCATCATCATCATCTATATACAAATAGGTTAACCATAAAGGTCAAATAAAAGAGTGTGAAATGCATGACCCTGTGTGACACCAGTCCTTGCCTAGTTAAAAAAACTACAAGAACTCAATGAAAATTTTCACTTATCCTGGATTAGCTTAAGCAGGCTCTGGACATCCCAGCCCAGGAGCTCTGCTTTTAGGCTTGGCTAAATCCATATATTAAAAAATTAACACTGATTTTTGCAGGAAGAGTTGGCTAGGAGTATTGTAACTGATTACCTCCCCTCCCCCCTTCAAGCCCTCAAATCATTAGATTGTCTTCAGCTAACAGTTTACTGGAAAGTACCATTTGTATTCAGACAGGAAGGAATATACAATGTATGCACCAAATCATACCATTACCATCATCCTTGACATTGCCATCTTCATCGTCATCATCATCCTCATTATCAACATTTGCCGCATTATCATCATGGACATTGCTATTTTCATCATCAACATTATCACTGTTGCCATCCACATTTTCTTTAGTTCCTCTTCCTATGACACATTCATTCCCAGCTGTATCGCTATTTGGCTTTTTCTCAGGTTTCTTCCCATGTGTTTTCTCACAATCGGAATCTCTCACGGAGTCATCAATAGCATTTTCATCAGAGACAATTTTTGGTTTCCTCCCTCTCTTCTTAGGAGTATTCCTTTTCACTCTTTTATGTTTTCTTTTGTTTTCTTCTGTATCATCATACAAATTTAAATTTATCCGTGGAGTACGCACTCTTGTGGAAGCCCTCCTTGGAGTGACGGTACTATCTGAGCTTGCATTGTCCAGTTTTCTACCTTCAGGATTGTCAGCAGTGTTAATAACTGGTTGAGATAGAGATAAAGTCCCACTGATGACTTCCCCTTGGCCATTCACAGCCGAGAGAGAATGTTTAATTTGGTCAGCCCTTCTTGGTCTGCCCCTCTTTCTCTTTGTAACAACTGCTGCCTGAGTTTGATTGACTTCACTTTCGCTTGCCTTTGCTCCATTAGTAGCTGAATTCTCATTCACTTCAGTACAAGAAGTTTCTGTCGAAATTTGCCCTGTCTTTTGGTTTGTTGAGTGTGTAGAGGAAAAGTGGAATGAATCGTTTTCCCTTGACCTGCATGTACATATACATAAACAAAAGTAATGAAATAATAATGATCACCTGCGACTGCACATACCGGTGTTTAGGACAAAGACCTAGGGGGGACGCGCTTTTTCATCTTGTGCGCCAGCACTGTGGAATAGCCTCCCACTTGATGTGAGAAGTGCCCCATCAGTGGATACGTTTAAAACTAAGCTTAAAACGTTTTTGTTTAATAATGATCTTTAGTATTTCTATAACGAATTTTAGTATCTTATGATGAATTTTAGTATTTTATCGTCCATTGTAATTTAATATATTTTCCTTATATTGGTTTCGTTATCGTTTTTCTCATTTTTATTCTGTAAGAACATTGAGATTTTTTAATGTAATGCGCTAGAAATAAATTATTATTATTATTATTATTATTATTATTATTATTATTATTAATGGACCAATTCAGTGATGTCATGATGTCATGCTTGTCCTTTTTTGCCCAACAATAAACCTCAACAAATAACCCCCTACCAAACCCTCTCCAGGCATGAATACTTATCACATTACACACCTTAGCATTGTTACAGTAGCTGGTACATGAACTTATCTTCCAGCCCAAAAAGAGAGACTGTAACACTAAAGTAACTTCCCTGTGTTCAGCAGACTCAAAACATTGACCCTAGCCAGGGCTTTAACCTGGCCTACTTAAGTCAAAATCTACCACAATATTATTTGCCATATTTTCTAGATTTAAACTCTTTTAGCTCACTACATGCACATGGAGTGTAGGAAAGTGTCTGTATTGAGGTAATTTAAAAAAAAAAAATTTTTAATTTTATGTATAACATATATGAGACACATTTATAACTATTATATAGATGTAGAGCTGGTGAGACCAAAACCACTTTTCGTCATCTGTTGTTAAATCAATGGGTGTAGACTAAGTGGGGATAATCAATTGTACAGAAGTGATGTTTAGATAAATGAGTTATCATTCAACAACCTTTGCTTGTAACCTTCTGTATCAGATGTGTGTTGATACGTGTAGAAACAAAATTAACCAACACCTATCACTTGACGAAATGCTAACTTTTATTTAGTTATATTGCACTTTTAATTAGAACAAGTTTTATTGTTGGTCGGTACAAAAAAATTGGACCCTCTCCTCTTCTGGACCCCCTTTTGGATTCCCTTTTGGGGTCCAGGAGGTGAATCCAGATCGGGGGTGGGGGAGGGGGTGGGGGTCCACATTAATTTTTGTACCAACCTACTTATTTCCTGTAGTACTGTAAAAGAAGGCAAATAGGGCTGAATGCAGTTTACCTTGGAGATGACAATGGACTGGGCAGTGGACTTCCTCCCTCACTACCTGAATGGTCAGCTATTCTGTGTTGTCGCAAATTAACCCGCGACTGAAACAACCGATTGCACTTTTCACATTTAAACTTCCCTTCTGCCACGTCTTGGTGGTTTGCCCGTCTCAAGTGATATTTTAGCCCCCAGAAAGATTTGAAGTCTTGATTACAGCCTTGCACAGGACATATAACTGTTCCATTTTGTGCAAGTTGTTCTTTTAGCTCAGCCAAATTCAGATTTATTGGTAGGTCATCAGAATCTGCCGCAAGTGACATCACAAGAACAGGACATCTAAAAATATATTACAGCGAAAAGAACTGTCGGAAATTTCGTGTGCAGGGATATGATACGGAGCATGCATTACACTATTAAACTCGAGAATTATGACGAGTAGCAGCAAGCCCACCCAAGTACAAGTAAAAATTAGTCTTTAGCCGGTTTCAAAACAAATAGAAACAAAATGGCGGAACCATGTGCAGCACATGGCTCGTTTATACGAGTACAAACAGGGTTTCTATTCCAGCTAAATAGTAGTGAATTTAATAATTTGACATCGAACAAAAGTAGGTGTTTGTCTTTCGTGAAACTAAACGGATGGAGGAGTATTCCAAAATCTTGTTTGACTTGAATTAAGTTTCAACTCGTTGATTTCTCGGAGAGTCTTAATTACCAAGAACGATGCTTCGAACTCTTACAATAAATTCAGTTTTACGACTTAAAATGAGATGAATTATTGCGAAAGTGCATAAAAAAAAGTTTTAACGAGAGAAATAAAATATTTCGCTCGAAGCCCAAGTGCCGACCAGGATTCGAACCAACGACCCCTTTCTTCCAAATCACGCTTCAAGCGTGTTTGAACGGTTTACCACTTCGCTACATGGTCATCCCCGCCTAAAAGACTTGTAACGAAATTTGGTGGGTGCTTCAATTGCCTACTTGGCTCAAAAGAGAACAAAAGTAATCCAATTACGATAAAACGTACCTAAATTTTGCTCAACTCAACTCCAGCAAATGGCGTCCATGTTGGTCTACTCACTGGCGGAGAGAAACTGAGTACGAACAAAACTAATACTTTCGGCTCCTTTGATTTTACTTCCGGCAGGAGAACGAGGTTCTAATCGTTCGGCGTTCGAGTTGGTTACCAGGGAAAATTGAATATGGCGCCCAAAACAAAAGAAGAGTCCAGGTTCGGAATGGAGTCGTAATTGACTTCTAGAACACAAGACCAATTCTACAGCCTTTTGGTGACTTTTATAAGAACATGGATGGAATTTATGAAGTTTCGTTGTCAGAGAAAGTCAAATCCTTAGAAGAAGATCTCAAAAAGGAG
Source organism: Orbicella faveolata (assembly GCF_042242905.1). Classification (NCBI taxonomy): domain Eukaryota; kingdom Metazoa; phylum Cnidaria; class Anthozoa; order Scleractinia; family Merulinidae; genus Orbicella; species Orbicella faveolata. The sequence continues at coordinate 15,641,360 of NW_028301563.1, forward strand.
TTGAAGGAATTACAAAATGAAGTCGAAGAGGGAAATTTTCTGAGCTCAGTACCAAAGGCATTCGGGTGAGCCATTCGTGACCAGTTTTATCTCTTTTCTTAGTTGACATATGTACATGTAAATTTAATTGTCATTTAGTTGTTGCTTGATTTGACAGCGAGCAAACTTGACAGCATAGTTGAAATGTTACCGTATATGTACATGTACGTATCGTATGAATAGTAGTTTGATGAAGTCTTATAAACAGACGTGGAGATGCTTTGGGTCACTAATTTATTAATTGGAGCTTAGATGTATCTTTAATTATTTATGATTTGTGATCAGACGCTCTAAAGGGCTAATTTGAATTGGCATGTCAGCGTTAAACGCAGACTGCAGATTGCAAACTACTGTAACTGCAGAAACAGGGGTTGCCATTCGATTATGGAGATTGCTTACTGTAAATATAGGGTAACTGAGGCAATCCTGAGCGTTCCGGAGACTAGCCTGAATGACATTAGACTATCCAGAGCACCACTCAGTAACTAGAATGCAGACTTTTGCTCCTGACAGCAAGCTAGAGCAACACCCAGGCTAGTCTGTTTACAGTTACGTATGTAACACTTGATAATAGAAATGGTTACACAACATACATGTACACGTACACATACATATGTACAACATCTGCAGCCTGTAGGATCGAGGCATAAACGAAGTCGCCCATTTTCTTTTTCTCTAATAACCAGGGAGTTAACCCAATCTGTAGGTTGTGTTACTTTTGCAATGATATCTTGACTTTCCATCTCATGTAATTCAGCTTGTAATTTATCTTTCAACTCTATGGGCACTTTGCGGGGTGCATGGACCACCGGTGATACTTCAGGATCCAGTGTGATGTGATACGTAAAGTCGTCAAAACATCCAACTGTGCCATTGAAACATTCTGGGTGCATCTCCATCAGCTCTTGTTTACTTGTGATTGATGGCCGCTCTTCCAGTGGTACATGACTTCCAATGTAACTCGAGCTTTTCTTGCAACTACCCGAATTGTGAGCTGGGGCATTGAAACTGCTAGTTGGATCAGCCTGGTCTAATTGATTTGTTCTTAGTGTGCAGTTTAGGGTGACCAGTTTTAGTGCAGTGCACGCTTTTAGACCTAGAATAGCTGGCCCTGAAGTGTCTGTGATGTAGAAAATGCAGTTGATCTTCTTCTCTTTGTACTTGCAAGGGATGTTTATAGTGCCAAGCTGCTTGATTACAGAGCCACCATATGCTGAAAGGACAGCTTCATTCTTTTCCAGTGCTTCTGGTTTGGGGTTTCCTTCGTCGTCAAACTTCTCTGGGACGATTGTGCAAAGTAGCCTGATAGGCTAAACATTGCTCTGTGCACCTGTGTCTACCTTGCACTGGAGATTAATTTTGCGCTTCTCTTCTGGCTGAGTTACCTCAAGTGTTGCGAAGACTTCATCGCGTGTGTCATGTGTCGAATGTTGCGTGTCTTCTATGGTGTTATCCTCCATGGTACTGATTGTCAGAATTTCATCATTGTCCTCGTTGCCCCTGTCCTCAATCGTGTGAATAACTTTTTTGGAGGCCGGCTTTCTTCCTTGGTTAAGTTGTTTCTGTTTGCTGGGTCAGCAGACAGACTGCCAATGATTAGCTTTACCGCATTTTCGACATAATGTACTGTAAGCTGGACATTTGTTCCTCGGGTGTTGTTTTCTGCAGTTGTTACAGAATTCCCTTTCTTGTTCCTTATAAATGGCATCTATACTTCTACCCTCTTGATGGCTTTTGCTACTTCCTGCCAGTGTCTTCATATGTTTGCTTGTCGCTTCATGGCTTCTTGCAGTCTCAATAGCGGCTGCAAGGGTCAATGATTTGTCTCCGCTTATGAGAGACTTCTGGACATCGGGATTTCTTGAGCCCCAAATGAGCTGATCCAAAACTCTGTCTTCGACTTCGGCATTGTCGCAAAATTGACATTTTGCTGCTAGATTTTTTAATCTTGAGATAAAATCATCCACTGGCTCGCCTTGTTCTTGTCGCATTCCTTGTAGTGTGTATCTGTGAATTCGATGAGTCATCTTCGGTTCCAATTGATTCTCGAACCGTTCGAAAATAATGGCAGGCTTTTTCCTGTCTTCCTCCTTTGTGAATGTCCAACTGTTGTTTAAATCCAGGCCTTTTTCACCTGACCAGAGTAAAATATAGCTCACTTTTTCTTCGTCATCGGCATCTTTGAGAATGCTTGAGAGCATAAGCTGACATTTTTGTTTGAATCTTGCGAATGCAGTTATCGGATCAGGAGCGTCCCAGTTCATCTGTGGCGACGCAAAAGACGTTGCTGTTGCCATAATTCGCTTCTGCTGGCCTCTTTTGATTAAACTCTAGAAATTACTCTTGTAAAACGCTGTCACCATGTAGTGTGTTGTCGAAGAGGTTTACTCTGCTTGTTCATACACACCGCGTGGATGTGTGTGCTCTCTAGATTTGCATAATGTGCTAGCCTACTTAAATATGCGTACACAAAATATAACATACAATAGGTGCTAATTCTCACGTGCCAATATGTTACAGTTACCCCTTGTCTTCTGTATGCATTTTACGCCCCAGTCTGCAGTCTGGAGTGCAGTCTGCAGCCTGTTTTTCACCCATTACTCTGACAAATTGTGTGACCATTGAAATGCACCCGAGAATCACTTCCAACATTGGCCATTTTCACACTAGAGACGGATAATCCGTCTAGATGGATTATCCTTCTGCTACTTTTCCGTCTTGGTATGGGCCATTTTCACACTAGAGATGGATAATCCATCCAAGACAGGTTATCTGTCCACCACAGATAATCCGTTTTCACACTAAGACGGATTATCCGTGCTGGATGGATAACACGTCTTAGAAGGACTTTCTGTCTCTAGTGTGAAAATGGCCAACCAAATCTCAACCTTTTTGATTGCCTCTTAATAACATTGTTACTATTCTGATTTTGATATAATGAATTATAATTTATTAGCTTAACAAGGAGACTTGTACACACTTTAGGGCTTTCTCTCCCTACACTGTACCAATCACTTATTTTTAGTGTACTGTACATGTAGTTGCTGAGTTCTTGTAAAATCTTCAGCAATCAGGGGGGATGATTCTTGATTCCTTTAGCTGTTAGATTCTTAGATTATAGAATGATATTTGATTGATTCTGTAGGGAGGTATCAGGAGTATCGTAAGGTTAATTACACTGTATAATCCATCAAATATTTTAGTCCATACGTGTTGGTCTAAATGCATTCACATTACTGAATATGCCCCAACTAAAACTGGGGAGTGTCTGAGTGATATTTCTCAATTTTGAAAACTGTGTATGCTGCAAAAAAAAAATAAACAAACACAATAGCCTCTATTCGTTCAATATATTCCTCAAAGCTCACAGTTGTTTCTCGAACTGTGCTCTCAGAACAGATAATGTCTGTAGAGAAATATCTGTTGAATCCAGACATATTTTTGCTTCAAGTGTCCAGAGTCTACATGTACATGTATTGTTTATATATTATATAGAATAGATCTCAGGTGGTTATTTCAATGTAGTACTATATTAAAAATATAATGACTCAAGAAAAAAGTGTTTTGCAATTCTGAGTGCTTGAAGCCTCCCTGTGTGCCAATACACACATTTTATATATTAATATTTTTAGCTTTTGCAGTTTATGAAATTGGAACTTCTTTTGGTATTCAATTTAAAATCATTTAGGCCAAAATTGCTATGATAATAATTGTTATACCATCTGGTTACTCAGTTAATATCAAAATTGGATAAGATCTGTGCGACATTTGAGTTGTGTGGTAAAGAATTCTTTGTTGATATTGTTTGTTTTCATAGTGCAATGCTAAATGAAGTGTACATGTATGAACATTTTCGCTCTTATTTTTGAAGGTCTGTCCCTTTACCAAAGGATGTTGATCATTTTAAGAGGGAGAGGAAGTTGGCCATTAGCAAGAGTCTTCAGGTGTGTTTCATTCATTGAATGCTTCGGATGGTGGAGAGTCCCTGTATAAGCCCAACCCGTAGATTAGCCACACCCCTAATTTGGAAGCATTTACTGTACATCTACTTCATACCCTCAGTCCCTGCTGCTCTGCAAAATCAGAAATCTACTCTTAGCGACTAACAATAACTCCCCCCCCCCCCTACACTGTACTGCAAATCTTTGACTGTAGTATATAAAACCATTAAGGTCAGAAACCCGGGCAACCCAAAGGCACACTCAAGCACTTGCTCAGATTACAAAACATGGACACACACTACATACTAGCTTGGTTATATGACCACTGTTCATAGTTCTGGATGTCTACAGGACACCACAGATAACCTCTTTGTCATCAATTCATCGGCCTGCATTAGTCGGTGTCAGCCTTGGATTATACGCCTTACATGTATATGATATTTATTTTATTTAACCCTAACCCTAACCCTGTTTGAATTTGTAATTGTAGTTGCATGGTAGATTTTAAGGGCCACAATGAGAAGTACTGGTTTTTGCCAGTAATTGTGTTATCCAATAAAGTTATTATTATTATTATCATCATCATCATTTTCAGCAGCAGCATCATCATCATCATTATCATCATTAATTTTGTTGATTGCTAAAGGCTGCATTGTACAATGTACAATGTAGTTCTTCGTAGAGGATTTCCTTTGGTATCTTGCATCCAGCATGGATGGCCGAGCCAGCTCATGTACACCCTGCATTGTCTGAGCACTGTGTACATGATGGAAGGGCCCGGGCATACAAGTACCAGTACATTTAATACTTTGTCGCTCCATTGAATGTCAATGAAGCTGTTTAGCTTGCACTCTTGTTTGGCCTACATGTATGCATGTTTTCCAGGTCTCACTGGCATATAGGAGCATGCCGATGATACAGGCATTGTACACCAGTTGCCATCTTAGTTCACACTGTGAGCTTTGAATTCTCTCAGTCACAGTTTGTAATTATAGGGTGGCCTATAAGAGTTGTTGTGGCCTAATCCAGATGCATTATTTTATCATTCGACCTTGAGGGGCAGGTTGTCCCTGATGGTGAACTGGTGGACAACATCTACATGTATATCCTAAAGCCCATGCAACCAATATTGAATAAGGAAGGCAGACTTTGGCAGGAGAGCAGTTAACTGGCTGGGAGCTGCCCAGCTTGAGGTGGGCAGTAGCTGTGACCCAGTGCGATTCAAAGATCCTTTCCACCAAGCACTGTGGCTTATTGAGCAACAATCAAGTACTGTGACTTGTCACTGGTAAACTGCTGCTTCCTGTAAATTATTTTGATGCTGTGAGGTTAGACTGGAGTGTCCTCTCCAGGGTGCAAGCTAAGGCATTGCGATATGAAGCTCTAAACAACTGTTGCCTAAGCAGTACAAATGTATGTGTAGGTCCCACCTCTCCATGTTGAAGATGGATCCTAAGGATAGGATGTCTCTGGATGTTTTCTCAGGGTTGATTCCCAAAGCTTTTCCTGTGGCCAGGTATGCTGTAGGGCCTGCAGCGTGTGTTCAGAATCAGTTTCCTTCTCCTAGATGAGCTGCCTTTCAGGGCTGAGGAGCCTCATCTACCCATTGTGTGGATGGCCATTCTAACAAAATCAACTACCCTTTGACAGGTCTTGTTTCTGTCCTGGCCAGTTCCACAACCTTCCTTGCTGAACTAATCCTCAGTCAGGGGACCAGCTTAGTCGCCAACCACCTGACCATGAACAAGCATTACTGGGTTACATGTTTACCTGTAGCAGAGAAAAAACTCTGACCTAATAACCATTTTATAATTAACTTAATATTATTTTAAGTATGGCACATTTAACTATCATGATGATTAAGCTACAGTGTGTTCTGATCTATTTTACAGGTGCATGAGGCTAAACCCTTGATAATACAGTCAGATGTAATGCATGAAGAGATGACCAGCTGTTGTCAAGTGGAATATACTGCAAAAAGCATCCCACTCCTGCTTCATCAGGTCAGTTTGAAAAAGAAGAAGGTCACACTTAAGTCAAGTTATTCATGTACTGGTTGCATCAAGATCAAGTCTTAATCTTGATGATCAGTTGATGGTCGTGCCAGGGAAATGTAGATTGGTGGGAAGTTGACTTTGGACATTTAAGGAACCCAAGAGAATACTTTCTACTTGGTCATGTTTTTAATTTGTTCAGGAACAGATTAAGGGGGGGGGGGGGTGGGTGAGTGGCTATTACCACCCTCACCCCTCTTTATTTTGAGAAGCAAAATCTTAAAAAAGGAGAATATCGTGAATATTATGAGAGCAATGAAGGAGCAAACTCTGGACAAGTACCTTGAGCATTGTAATTTCTATGCTGTGGCATTGCCAGTATTTCTGGTTTAACAGCAATTGGGTTCCAATTCTCAAATTCTAACAATTTTTGGGCAATTCATGCCCTGTTGATTTTACAACCCCAAGGTACTGTACCAGCCAATGCCCCCTCCCCCCTTGAAAAATACTGGATCTGTACCTAATTATACACTGTACATGTAATGCTCACCACTAACCAGCTGGATGAACATTTGGGAAATATTGCAAGAGTACTCACATGTAAACTTTACGGTTTGTTATTTTTCTGCAGTTTTTTGTGGACAGGATAGAACACTTAGTTCAGTGCAAACATATGCACATGCTACGATGGGCTCGCTTCTGTGAACACACAAAAGCCATTGAAAACCTTTATCCTATATACCAGAAAAGGCTCAGGTATGCAAAATGTGAATTTTGTATGTCAGTCTTTCAAACTACAAAAGCCCAAATGCTTCTTTTGGCAGTTGTTGGATATAAATGTTCATGTACAGTGCACTGTAGAAAGGATTATTTTTATGGCCTACCAGCATTCCTGTTTGCCATGAGTGAATTGTACTGTATGTAGAGTTGTAGGGAGACAAATAGACAGTTTTTTTGTTTGTTTTATTGTGTTTTGTTTTGTTTTTTTGTTTGTTTGTTTGTTTGTTTGTTTCTGCTGGATGTGCACTTAATCAAAAATTAGTTTGAAGTACTACCACCTGAACATAGGACAACAAAAGTCACATTATGATTCCATAATTATAACATGATTAAGACTTCCAACCTCTGGCTATTTACACATACATATAGTTATAAATAGGGAGGCATAGTAACTCAGGACCACCAAAAGATGTAAACTACATAATTATCAAGTTCCAAATGGGTGCTGGAAGAGGGGAGGACCCAGGGTAACAGGAACAAGAGCATAGTCTTGACTACTTACCAGAACCATTTGCCGTTAGGTAACAGTAGTCTCTCTGATATGGTGCATTCGTTTTTAGTTTTACCTTGGTGGGGACTGTGTGAAGTCAATGGCCTGTTATGTAGACAGTCTCTGGATCTCAAGTCTGATGACCACTTGCATTTATTAAGTCATCAGCTTAACCTAACTCATCAGAAAAATTATTGCAGGAAATGTTATCTTTTTTTTATTACAGAAGATATCCTCTTTCTCTTTTATTGTCAGTTATATCATGGAGGAATATCAAGACTGCCTAAAACGAGCAAGGCGATTGGCTGTGGCATGTGAAGCAACACTTGCTGGAAGTGATTCAGCAATGAGTGTAGTCACAATGGAAGACTTGTTGATTTACACTCGCTGGTTAATCTGTATGCTGCATTCAGTCAAGGCTATGCATGCATTCATCAGGGTGAGTCAGCCGTGTCTTGAGTTTAGGAGGGTTGGCCAAACTCCTGTGGAGCAGGGGCAAATAGTGCGGCTTGCAGCCAGACCCAATGTGATTTCCAGTTTAGACAGGAAAGAGACTAACATTTGTCCACCTAACAGACTAATATTTGATTCCACCTACATGTACTGAAGAAGGGCTAAGCCCGAAATGTTTACTAGATTAATATTTGACACTTTTAAGAGCCTTTTGAGCCTTAAATCTAATTTATCAGCAGTGTCACGCATCTTATGAGTTTTTTGTCCATTCCTACTGAATAATATTTGTCCTGTTGGTGACAGCCAGGTCAATCTCATGGGACATTGCCAAACTGTTATGCTGAACAGCCAATGTGAAACAACGGGACCCAACTCATTTATTCGGTTTAGGATGGTGGCCAAGTGCATGGCACTTGTTATGTATACAATTTGGGACAGTGGCTAAATCGACATGAGTCCAGGTTCTAAACTCAACCTCTTATATTCAATTTGGGACAGTGTCAAACTTGTTTGTCGAGTTTAGGGCAGGTGGCATCTCGTACGTCCATTTGCATGGACATGGACCAGCCTCTGGTAATTGCAGTTTGGGCACTGGGGCCACTCGTGTCTCTATGTTAAGGCAGGAATCAAACTGATTGTGTTTAATTTTGGAAAGGGTTTCATGGGACATGGATCCAGCCTCGTGTATCTAGTTTGGGATAGACTTCAAACATTCGTGTAGAATCATGTAGTATGTTACATGTATACATGTGCTTAATATCCGTGGATGAGATTTTAAACCAACAGCTTTACTGTGGAGTTTTGAACCCTTCTCCAATTGTTCTTCAGTGTAATTGATAAAATTTAAATCTCAAACTCCCAAGTGATCTTCTTTGCAGACGATTGAATGGCTTCCCTTGACACACAAGAACAGCATTCAGCCTCAAGTCAGTGAAAAAGAAGAAAAACCACCAGAGCAAGAACGTAAACAGTCAATGGCCCCACCCTCCAAAGCACGAGGCCAGCTGAAAAAGATCCTCAGTCAAGTATCAATCACTGCACATCTTCATATCTTGAGGCCGCAACCTACACCTGATGCAAGTCTTCCACCTCCTCCTCCACTCAGTTTGTCCCCATATCAATTGGTGTCAGGGACGAATCCTTCTATTGCAGCAGCTGCTGCTGCTTCTGGTGGTGGATTGGCTTCAGACGAAATAAACTTGAAGTTGCCCCTGCACGAGACGTCTTTTGTCACCATAAAGGCATTGTTGGAATTCTTGATGACCTGTTATGCTGTTGAAATGGTAATGGCACAACAACTGTCTAAAGTTTAAGAATGTCGTAAACATATTCATGGTTACAGGTTGCTGAAAGCATTCATAATCTGTAGTCATACTTTACTGGAAAAAATGTTGTCAAGGTTAGATAGAGATACAGGTTAGGGTGATTTGCAGAGAATATTACCCGCGACATTTATATTTAAATTGTGTTTAGGAAAATGGGGCTACTTTTCAACATGCTATACTACTATGAATGCAGGATTAACAAGGAAACAATGGCATAAAGTCTCAATGTTTGCATTCAAGTATACACTTTCAGCTAAATTTCAAATTTCTGTACAGTATGTTAGATGTCATAAGGCCTTATGCGTCCCATGGCGCAATGACGCAGATGATGATGATGTTAGCCACCTCCCTGTTTCTCAGAATACTTACATGTATTTTATGGGTTTCTCAAAACCACGTTTGTTTAAATCATGTTACACTGCAGTGTGTCTAATAGACCACTGTCACATTATACGCTTCTTGCAGGATATAAATCAAATAAACACACATGCAGATGAAATGGATCTTTTTACAATGGTCTCAAGGAGGTTCAAAAAGGTGTTTTCAAAGCAAGAGCAGATGAAGACTTTCCCTATATACGATGCATCAATTGAGGTTAGCGAACTGAACATCCACCTTGATCCACCCTGGATCCGCCCTAAAGAAGCTTTGCCACCTGGTGTTTTCCTATGTGTTGATAGCATTTCACAGTAATCTTAAAGTTGAATGTAAAATTCCAGTTCCAGATTACGTTTTCGCATTTTGTTTGTACTGTCATTGTTTCTTTGTCACATGCACTAAAACTACAGAGCTGTTGTGTGGCGTTTACAATATTAGGGTCTTTGCAAGGACAACACGTACATCAATACCCAGAAGGCGGTACATTGAGGTGTATGATGGAATATACATGTACAGTACGTCGAAGTCACTGAGGAACTAATCTTTAAGTCTTCGAATAATTTTTGGACCACTCGACCACTCTGTAATGCTTTCTTTTTGAAGGAGTTTGGAGATTCCAAAATAAGAAGCGAAGGGGCCTTGCACACGTTCAAACAGCAGTCCAACTGGACTTCATTCAATCTTCTAAGGTGTGTAATCTTTTGCTATGATAGAATTGTGAGCTGCCTTACCAGCTTGTACCTGTAACTTCTTGCACACCTTTCAGGGTAACAAATATTCATGTGACGTTTAAAACTGTATACAGCCTTTCTGCTTTCCAAAGTACATAAGCTAAATCCCAGATAGTTAGGTATTACTGATATTCTTGCCCATATTGCCCAAAATTCTTATATCAAGCGCAGAACGTTTCTTTTTTCGATAACTGGCAATTTTCTCTGTCTGAGTGGGTGGTTAATTACTAAATTTGACTGAAATATGCTTATTAGACTGGCAGTAACGATAGAAATGTTGTGTACACTCTCCTTCCTTCAGACCAGAACAGACATCAACTCAAGTAAAAGCCATGACAAAGCTTAGACAGAAAGGAAATATTGACGAGGTGAATACCCGAACGTTTCAATGTGCTCATGAAACAATAGTTGTATTCAATGCAGACAGCTCTTAAATGGTTGTTTTCTCTAACTCCTTTTTCTTTCAGTTGCTAAGGGCTCATTCACGCTTTCTTCACGTTCAAGACGGTCAGGTGAGGTTATTTTGAACAAAACGAAATCATGTTATTAACTAAGTTTCCTTTCGACAGCTGCATTGCATACAAGATACATGTAGTAATAACATTTGTTCCGAGTATATCGTTATTGGAAGACTCATAGTGTCTCTTGAATCATACGTGTAGCACAAAAACCGGCTGACAGGCTTGCAGCTTTTTGCTTCGATCTGAAAATCTACATTGTAAACGTAATTGCTCAGGCCTGTAAACTAAGAATGCACAGTCAACTGTGCAAGACGAACGTGCAGTCCACTCAAATCATTTGTTTTTCTCTATCCTCAGAGGGTACTGTCCTCGTTAAAGGAACATGCTAAGGCGGTGTTGGACCCGCCTAAACCTCACCCAGCATCCGTGACAACTTACCGTACTCAGAATGACACAGCTGCAGTGTGGAAGCGTATTTTCAGTTATGCCTCAGTAAGGTACACTGTAAATATTTGTTTAATGTCATTTAACCATTGAAGAGATCAGTAACGTTAAACACGGTGGAGCAGTTGTCATCATGTATGATAATGAATAAGAGATAAGTAATGCCTTGACTTCTGTTGATTAACAAGGCTACTCGAGCAACCGAGAGAGCAATTCAATTAATCAATAGCAGTTTTTCTCGACTTTTGACATATTCTCTACAGTAGCGTTATACCTCGTGCCCAGAGTCTTTGTTCCCCTTGACCAGCGGTCGGGAAACGGGCGACCCTGGAAAGATCTGATTTGAAGTCCGAAAACATCGAACTTCCGGTCTAATTGCGCATTCCTAGCTGACAAAGACGTGTCTCAATTGAGATGCTAGTGCTTTTCGTCCGCTCATGTCCATTTTTTTTTAAACCAATCAAAATCTACACTGCAACGGAACTCTCGAGTCACTCGTTTCGTCAAGCTTCCACATTAAACAAAAAAGGCTCGCGAATGAGATTGATTAACGCTGTGATTCTTCTTGATCTAATTCAGTTTGAGTTCCAAGGATGATGTTCTTGAGTTCGACACTAAAATCAGTGAAGATGACATGGGTGGAAACAGTAATTCCACTGGCGAGTTTGATCTTGGCACAGCAGTTGAGTTGCTTGGTTTGGATGATGATGACGCCAAGACTCAGGCCAGTAGATTACAAGGGGCCTACATGTCCTTTCTGCTACTCCGGCACCTCAGGCTCCGGGATCTACAGAGATCGGTAAGAAATGCTCCTTACACCTTTCATGGAGAACTTATGTGTACATGCATTTCAATGACAAAGGTGAAAGTTCCATGCTAGGCGTTCCAACATATATGTAGCTGGGAGCTTAGGGGTAACCTTTGTCCTACAAAATTCAAGAACACTTATGTCCTGGAATAATAGTAGATTTGCACGTTGACGTCATTTGACTACAACTACCAGAATTCATTTCGTTTTTTCTTTATTATTTAAATTTTCAATTCCCAGTGGGGTTTAAATAACAATTGCCCGAATTAACATAAGAAACAGAAAGAGTCAAGGATTCTGGTAGTTGTAGTCAAAGGACGCCATCATGTAAATCGTTTATTTGGTTTATTGTACCTGTGAGGAAGATTATAACCTTTCAGTGCTACCATGTATAAATTCCCAATCAGCGTCCTTTCACATCTATGTGCAGGATTTTTTCCAAAAGATAGTCACACTAAGCAAGCGTTACGGCTTTGTCGCATTCAGTTATTCTGCAACTTTGTCTTCATTGTTTACCTTGCAGTGCCTTGGTTTGCTAAACTACTTCAGATCAACTGAGAGAACTTTGACGATAAATGACTGTGGTTTGTCTTTGGAAGGAGGAAAACAAAAGCCTTCCAAGTAAGTCAGCGAGGCAAAATCTGTAGGGAAGAATAGATATTGACATAAGAATAACGCTAAAAGAGTTACAAAACAGTTAAGTTCATCTTCCATGGCAAGTCTTTTTTAGGCGTATTTTTAAGGCAAGATGTATAGTAGTGTTCAGAACGACTTCTTTATTGTTACACTGAGAAGGTTTGTCATTTAGTTATAAGATCTTGTCTTTAATAAACTAGTGGAGTATGTACTTGAATTAGGGAGGTTGGAATTGGATAAAACAGCTTTTCATAAGCAGGACTGTAATTTACTTTTTTTAGCATAAACTGACTCTTGGCATTGTCATTTTAGACATCAGGTATTTCATGGCGGAGGAATTGCAGGCGTTGGATCTCATCAGTATATTCATAACACTCCAGCCGATTACAGGTACAGTAGAACCTCGATTTAACGATGTCGCTGGAGACCGGCCAAATTTGTTCGTTAAATCGAGGGTTCGTTATATCGAAAACCTCGATGTAACGAATTTGAGGGGAAACGACCAAAATGTTCGTTATATCGAGGTCATAGTTAATGATTGATTTGTAACACAGGTGACTTATGTCACGCAACTCAATGCAGTTTTCGTCACCCAGAAGTGCCGCGTTTTGAGATGCAATTCATTAAGCATAGTGGCTTTCAGTATCAGTTATTTTCACTTTTGAGCAGACGCGCAGCTTTTGTTTACAAAAGAACGACACTTTCAGAGTAGCCGATTTAAAAATGTTGCAACATAGAGGTTATACAGAAAATTGTCTATGTAAACAAGGAAACATTGTAATTCGTTATATCGAGGTAGATTTTACGTTTGGGCTTCCGAATTATGTTCGTTGTATCGAAGAATTCGTTATATCGATGTTCGTTATGTTTAGGTTCCATTCCATACATTTTACTGTAACTCTGGCCGGGACATAGAATATCGTTCGTTATATCGAGGACTTCGTTAAATAGAGGTTCGTTAAATCGAGGTTCCACTGTATAGGTTTGAGAGACCACTTTTTTACACTCTGTATTCAGAGATGAATAGATCGAGCCTGGCCATCATCCTTTTATCATGCCCTCAAGGAGGATACAATGTACTTAGCGCTCTCAACCCGTCCACGTGAAGCCCAGGACAAACGATCGCAACACTTCAACGCGACATCTCCCGACATTGTTGGCGCGTTTGGCCACCCTGTTGCAAAGTGTTGGTTGTTACTGGCTCAAATTTGACCATTTTCAAACTTGAGCCACAGCACCCAACATGTCGCAACACCTCGCAACAGAGTGGTCAAACGTGCACAACATGTTGAACCCAACGATGTCGTGATATGTTGTTTAGAAATGTTGCGATCGTTTGGCCGGGGCCTTACATAGCGGTTTTCACTTAAAACGTATTTGCTTTGGTTTTGCATTACTACGCTAAGCGATTTTTGTACGCTTAAAAAGCTGCGCCACTTTGTCTTCCAATCTGAAATAAAACCAAATCCAGTCGTGACTTACCTGTGCAAGTTTCCTCTTGCCTTGCCTCAGCCACATGTATTTTCTTCGATCTTGGATTGGTTCACTCCCTACTTGGTGGATTACCTTCGTCTTGGTTTATGGCTCTCAACTGAATACCACTCTATCCCCAGGGAAGATACAAGTTAGGTTTAAACAATCTCACAATCTCACTGCGAACCCACGTACATTTAGAACCAATATTTATATGAGTTCCACAAACATATATGACTTCAAATACGGTGCAGCCAAGATGCAGTGTTCTCTATATTCACTAACGGAACTGTTGTCGAATTTTTCAGGGTTGAACAGTCAGAATTCATGGAATTTTCGGAGGTTAGTGTTTTTGTAAATAAAGAGGTAAATATAAAAAGATAATGGAACCCTTGTTAAACGTAGCTCCTTTCCCGCCGCTATTTATAGATTATTGCCTGCAAGTCTGACACTAAAGACGAAGTTTAAAGAAAAAAATGCTTATGAAACTTTAGTTGATGTCCATGGTCCATTGGAAATTTTGATGCCCTCGAAGTGACATGATTTTCCACTTCCTCGTAACCCGTGTAAGTTCACTTGATTACAGGTCGAGAATCATGACGACTTCTTCACAACAGAGGAAGGACGAGTTCACATTCAGGACCAGCGAGGCTACTATATTTTATACGACTCTACACTGTCAGACTTTAAGTGAGTAAAACTTACGTTAAACCTTCTGCAATGAGAAAATGTCCACTTACTTTTTTCCATTCCCGCAGCTTTAACAATGAACTTTCGGCGTTTTAGTGATATTTCTGAGTAGGAAATGAGGATGGGAGGTTCTTCAGGAACTTCAACAAGAATTCCATTTTCTATCTGAAGTTCCCACAGTTGTTGTGAAGAAACTTTTCGCAGGATGAACAAGAATCGATTACGTTAATCTTTTGTTGTATACATGTAGCTCTGATGCGCCCTCTTTTCTTATTTCAGGGAACTGGAGACCGAACTTTTGTTAGTGGCGACTCACTTTATTCAGAAAGACAAAGATTTAAGACTGCCTAAAACTCTTAAGGTTGGCGACAATATTAACGACCGCTTTGAGCCTTTCACCATTCATCTTTTGCAATGCACCTTTCACCTTCCAACCCTCGATGTGCTAAAGTATCAATAACCTTAATATGTGTCCACTATTTCGCTCAATACCAGATCATTGTTCATTGCCCTATTTACATCTCTATAAATCTTCTCTCTGTAATAAGAAGCTAGAATGTGCGGCCTTCGCAGACGTTTGTTAAACCTGCCTATTTGTTTTAGTTTCAGGGAGATCACATCGATCTGGCAGCTTATGGACATCAGCAGGTAGACAGGTTTGCTGTCCTTCTGGACTTGTGGACAAATGAAGCGGCATATTTGGAAAACAAAAGACAGGTTAGTAATCAGCCTGTTTATATTTTTTATGGCTGAGGTTCTTTAAGGAAATTGCCACGTCTATAATTAATTCCGACGCGCCAGTTTTCACGCACAGCCTAACGTATTTGAGTACCCAGCACCAGGCAGTGTTTATTTAGTTATGCTTGGCTGTTTTGGACATCCTTCCAACTCCATTGACTGGTTTCTTTTATTTTTTTTTTTTCCAGCTTTTGGACTGTTATCTGGAGGCTTATCATCATGTTTTTGACCCAAAAGAAAAGAAACGGCTCGCTCAGGTTTGTAGCTGTATAGGCCCGCAAATGATCCCGCAGTATTTAGTGACGAAAAGTTGAACTGAAAGCCCATGTAGTGAAACGAATGATCCCTTTGGTCACAACAAAGGTCATCCCTGTTGTCTCTTTTCTTAAAATGTTCGTTAGTAGTATTAAGGTTGTGTCGTTGTATATTCTTGAGAGTGTTTTGTTATTATTTTTTCAACATTTCAGATAATGGTGAATGTAATGCACGCACGGCCACGATATGATTTTTCTGCTGACTACTTCGTCAAGATCTACCGCGCTGAGTGTGTCAACCTCCGGCTTCACTGCAACTTAATCAAATCAGTCCTTGACAAACAGGTTGGTAAGAATTTTGTGTGGAAGATATGAAACGACAAAGATCAGTCCTAATGGAATGTCCTGTTACCTGTATTGCTCAGTTGGTTAACAGAGACAACTGTTCAACACGTTTCCTTTTGGCGATGACGTAGTCGTCATCAAAACTGAATAGATGAATTTAAGAATAAACGCTATCAAGTGCTTTTCACTAAATTGTAGAACTGATTGATTGTTGTCATTTATCTCTCAGATTGACGACGAGCGAGAGTATATTCAAAAAGTTTGCAGGGAAGATAACCCTGGTAAGATACATGCAAATCTCACTTCCACAATGTAACTATCTCATCTTGTGCTGTGCGAGTTCTTGTCAGATCATGTCTTGACAATAAGCATGTCTTTCTGGAGCCCTTTAGAAATTAATAGATAGCGATACAGTTTTTGTAATAACCGTATCGAAAAAAAAAAAAAAAACAGACGGAAATGTAAATAGAAAGGGGGTAATTTAAACAGGTCCATGATGCATTTTCACGATGCAGCAAGTACCCTTAAGCTAATAGTGGAATAAGTACTTTCTTTTTTGACTAGCATGCGAATAATATCCGTAAAGAGTCTTGTGTGTGATGTAATAATCATTATTTTGTAATAATCATTTGCAGCATTGTTTGGTCTTCCTCATCGCATCATCCCACAGCAGCATATAGCAGTAAACACAAGTCGGTAAGAACCACATACGGTTTTGTTCATCGTTTATCTCGTGACGGGTCACTCAGATCCCTTGTGCGTGTAGTGTTTCATCCAAAGACGCGTTGGCTAAATTGGCTAAATCATTTGATGCAGAATTTGGGCTGGCTATCGTTCTTCTGGTGTGCACGTGTCTCTCTACCGAATTGTATCAGTGGTGATGGAACATTGTTGCAGCAACCTGACAAGCGTTTGAGAAGTAACCTGTACCCGGCATTCCATTCAAGACGCGAAGTTAATATTTCTCATTGCTTCATCGCAATAACCTGTCTTGTCACTCCTCTTGGAAAAAAAGCCTCTAATCCTCCTTTTTCAAGAATGTCTGTCATTCCTATTTTAGTTGCTATTGCTTTGAAATCTTAACTTTTGCCTCAGCTGGGTTGTAAGCAGACGTAATAGGGAGGGGTGCCATCATAAGTGTTAACGTTTCGTCTTGTCTTCCTTGAGTTATTTCTTAACAGTCCAAGCATAAATATAAACAAACACACAAACAAAAGCAGCTTGCTGAGATTGTTTTTATTGCAGACCCGCCCTAAGATATGTGTACATGTTAGAGTTCCATCCATCACTCGGTCTTGCCAGCAGGGTATCAGAATCACTACAGAATGCTTTAAAGGTAAAAAATATTTAATCTTTCTTTTTTTGAGCTGCGCATGTACTGTTAATAAGTCTCAATAGATCCTTAGGCTTGAAATGCGACTAGATATAATAAGACATTTTCCTTTTTTTAATGATCCAACTTAAAACAGGTTTTGTTGATGATGATGCATTGTCCCTTCAATGTTCAAGCGAAATATTCTGACGTAATTGATGTACAAAATGTCAAAATAACGATGTATAAACTTGGAAGACGTGTGCTGAACGTTCATTTTGCTTTACACTAGATGTTCATTCAGTTGCACAAACCGAAAAGCACTGGAGAGATTATCTCCCTGGAACGTCGCTTATATGAAGTAGTGCAAAAGGAATGGGACAGTCAAGAACCAACCGGCCACTCATTTGCACAGCAGACGCAGAAAGATGTGAGTACCATTTGCTTTGCTATTAGACTACGAGTATTCCGTCTTCCGCTTAGTCCGTCGAACGAGACCGTAAGTAAACCGCCGGGAAAAGTGGCCGCGTGAAATCCTGGGGGGAGAAAAGCGCGCGCTTCTCACCCCAGGATTTCGCGCGGCCGTATTTTTCTCGCGGTTTTTTTTTTTTTTTTTTTTTTTTTTTTTCTTCTCGCGTGGTAGTTTTTTTCGCATGGTAGTTTAACAATCTTTTGAGGATTCTTTGGAGCTCGCGCTTTTGGTAGACTGGACATTCTATTAAAAACCAACAACACAACAACACAACAACAAAAAAAGCGATATTTGGTACTTGATATTTGGCTGACTCACCAAAGCCTCAGAACGTAATTGTGGTCGTTGTCGAACCCAAATCTGTTTTATTTTGTTCTCTTTTATCTGTGTTCAATGACCACTGTTCTCTGAAAATCAGATGTTTTTCATATCATGTGCAATTGAAAACCAACAACTTTCATTCTGTGGTTAAATGACAGTTTTTGATAACGTAACGTTAGCTGGTCTTAACGCATGAAGTATGCCGTGGTACTTTACAATGAAATCCTTATTTTAGGTATACAGACGATTGTAAAACCACGTAATATTCTTTCATTGTAGCTCTTTTCAGAGGTGTTTGTGGAGGATCCCATCTTTGTCTGTGAAGTGGCCCAGTCTCTTGTGAACCAAGCTTCGAATTCCATGAAAGGAGGACGCAAGTCTGTCAAAGAGAAACAAAAGATTCTCACAGAGACCTGGTCAAAGCTGCTGGAGGTATGCAATAAGACAGTAAGATTGCAATAGTCAAGATCCTAACAGTTCACCATGTTCAAAGTTACTCATAATGAATGTTAGTTGCTCTTTCAAGTAAATGTAGACAAATTGCAATAGTCCACAATCGCATTCTCGGTATTGAACTGGAAATAGCTTACAATGGAGGCTTATGTGGGGGAATAGTATAAGAAAAAAAGAGATAAATGTCATTTGCATTTGAAAAGCCTCCCTATATTAGCTTTAGTTGGCCAGCAAGTTCTACAAGTAGTCCAATATCGAGAAAACGAGTCTAAACTATTACGTCACCACATGTCAAGCGGTCACAAGTGTCTCACAAAATTAGTATATGTGGATGTTAGCCTTTGATCATGACTCTGGTTTGAATTGGTTTCAGGTTGTAACTTTACGGCACAGGCTTATAACTGCTGCCCAGGAGACAGATGTAGTGACAAAGGTAGGCACTTATAGTTTTTGCTTGCAGTTCTCGCATGCATGCCTGGCTGACAACCTTTGCCAGAGATCTCTGAATATGTTAGGGTTCGTTTACTGTGCCCACTTTAGGACAATTTTAACGTGTTTTTAGGACGTTGTGTGCATGTCAGTAGCCCCAACCCTGTACAACGACGTGGGTTCAGATGAAAACAAAAAACACGGTCATCGATAGTTTTCCAGACGGCTTTATAACTTGTCGTTTCGTCGTAAAATTAAAGGATCCGACAACATCCTTGGACAACCTCACGATAGCATTTGAAACCCTTTATGGCATGACTGAGCCTTGAACAGTTTAGTCTCAATGGAATAACAACAAGAACAAGAAGCTGGAATAATAACAGAGTATTTCTGCAAATATCTTGTGCATTTGGCTCGTCCTATCAAGTCAAACAATACATGCATACACCCTTTTCATAAATGGCTGCCAATGTAAAATTCTTTTGTTTTCATTTAAATTAGCCTCACTAAACTCGTTTGGGAGTAAAAATTCTTTTGAATTATCAACTCAAAAACGAGGTTAGTCAGGCTAATTTTAATACTTACAAAAGAATTTATAATTGGCAGCCATTTATGAAAAGGGTCTATGTATAAGAGCGATGTTGGAAGGATCCAATTCAGTTGTCTAGTTCAAAATGGAATACGTTATACGTACTTTATTTTTACTCGATAACACCTCTACCACAACGTCTTTATCTTTGTCTTTTTCGTTACGATCATTTTTAGATCTCAACTTTCTGTACTCTTTTAACAGGCTTACAAACGGCAGGCTAAAGAGATTGGTTTTGATGAGTACCATGCGTTCCTTCGCGCGGTGTCCTTCGACTTTGCGCAAGCAAAACCAGATGCTGAGATACAAAATGTACTTATTACTGTCGTGCAAGAGGATGACAGCAGGGTTGACAGGTGATAAGTCACTTACTGGCTAACAAAAAAGTAGATATATCTGCCATAGGTATTGATCAATTTTTTTGAAAGATATCCAAGTTCCTTATGGAGTTTTATATTTCCATCTCCGTCGTACAGTCGAGGAAAAGACACCTCGGTAATGAAATTTCGTTTCTGCTTTCCAGGCCTTGAAAAGTGGTGAATTTGATTTTAAAATGGCGCTGTGTTAAATGACAGCAATTAAAAAATTCTTAATCCATTTACTTGTAAGGTTGTGTCTTGCATTTAAAGGTAACATATAGAAAATCAAAAATTCTGTTGTTTTCTCAGATATACACCAGCTTACACTCCTTTGGCCATTCAAGAATTGGATGAAAAGCATTTAGGAACGTTTAGCTTCCGCACAAGAGAAGGATTGTTACAGGTTTGTGAAAAATAAGCTTTCCGACATAACTAATAAATACCTGAAGTCGATTTGCCTACAAAAACATCAAAAGCGTTTTGCACTCTTATTGCTGAACGTCAATTCTTGGTATTCAGTTTGGACTCTTATCATGTCGTGGTCGCGTTGTTTTCTACGTAGTAATCAGCCTTGCTTCATTGAAAAAAAAAGGCTGGTGTTTTTCTTCTGTCGGCTGCCTCTGGATCTTTTCATTATCTTTTTTGTCTCATTTTGATTTGTGTTTATTTTAGATTATGTCTGGAACAGGTGTGGAGAAGTTGCAAACGATCCTAATGGCCCAGGTGTGAACAATTTTCCATTGATGGTAGCAACTTGTTATTTTAAAGTAGTCCTTACTATCCTCTTTTGTTCCGCTGCATGAAATTATTTCTTATTAGTTACTCTAATGCCAACGTGGTAGCGAAAGGTAGTGAAACGTCACTAACTTGCGGGTTTCAGCGAGTGTTTTATATATATATATATATATATATATATATAACATTAAAGCCCTTTTCGCATCCTTAAGTTGTTTGTTTGTTTGTTTGTTTGTTTGTTTGTTTGTTTGTTTGTTTGTTTGTTTGTTTCCGGTGTGGGACAATTTGGGGTAGGTTTATATTTTCATCGTCGTCGACTCTCGTTACTCAGCAGTTTTCACTTTTGTAGATGATGCAACATGTAGCGTTTTCGGGAAAGGAAACAACTTATCTTGCTGCGATTTCTTTAGTTTTGTTTATTTTGAAGCTCAGTTATTTGATGTTCTTTTTTTTAAGGTTGTGCACAAGAATCTCATCATTTCATCCATTCTTCAACTCGACAGCTGTTCAAAGATTATCACAGCTGCGAAAGCAAAAGCAGCTGAAACTGAGAAAAGGTATTCACATATTCAAATGATCGAGAGAACTGCAGTTGGTTTTATAGGAATGAACCTTGAAAACGCAATATATACGCTGACATCGTAATTGCTTAGCTCACATGTAGCCCTTATCGTAATTGCTTAGCTCACATGTAGCCCTTACATGTAGAGCTTAATACAAAAGTTTCTCATTTCAAAATTTACTAGTTCAATTCTTTCACACATTTACGAATTGCGGACCTATCTTTTAAACGAAGATTGTCGGGTTCGTGCCTTCAGGCCTATATACTACACAGGCTCTTAAAGTCTGTCACTCGTAGACGCAGTGAACACTTGTTTAATAATATCTGTTGTGAATTGTTATTTGTATCACTTTTACTAGCTACCTCACTAATATGCAATACACCGATTTTTTTTTTTTTTTTTTTCAGTGCTGGGTTGTCCCCAGGCTCCTCGCATGACACATCCCTCACCAGTCGTGCCAGTTCAGCCGAGGGAGCACCAGCCCACCTCGCGTCATTCTCGACCAAGAGACTTGATCGAGAATTTGAACGCAAGCTACAGGAAGTGTTTGTCTCTGTGCAGTTGGAGAAGGTATGTAACAACTAACCAGTGACCGTAAAGATATTCAAACTTTGAAGTGTAAAATCGGCAAAACAGTCGGGCGAACAGGTCAAAGTGATGTCCAATTTTCTGCCGGGGATCGGAGTGAGACCGAAGATTTCGACGGTGTCGAAGTTGCTAAGTAACGGCGCGGCGCGGCAATTTTCAGAGTTCTCTCAAGTGCCCGTGGTATTTTTGCAACGAGAGGAGACTAGGAAAATTGTTACTCGCCCAGTTTTGCCACAACAATTCTCTGTAGGTAGTTAAATTTATTTATTGAATCTATGGCGGTGAAAAGAGTGACAGTAAAGTACTCTTAATCGAAATGAGCACAAAGATTACAATATTATTGTCCAGTTAGATCTAAGGAGGGTGTTTCAGAAGTTACTGCTTGAAACTACAGTCAACTCTCTCCAAGACGGACACCGGTGTTCGAGAGTCGTGATCGCCTGGCACTAGTAATCCTGAGATAGCAAAACACAAAGCACGAACAGTATTTAATAAACGGCCTGAACTGAAGACGTGTTTTTACACACTTGCCTATAGGATTGGGTAGAGTTTTGAATGTTTCATTTTGTTTCAGACATTTTTGAGGGACAAAATGCTGAACGATTACATCCACAAGAAGGAACAAATGGGAACAGTGATGAAAAACATCGATGAAGTTATCAAGTTGAAACGGTAAATATGTAAGATCGTTCTTTTCTAACAGTAAGCCTCTTTATCGCAAGGCTTTGCTTTATTTAACAGGCCACGCAAGGCTGGACACTTATTACTTTCCGCTGATTGCATGTTGCAAAAGGAAAACTATCTTGAAATTTCAAGATCATTTACCAGGTCCAGTATATTGAACCAACTAGAAATCGAATCAAATATATAAATCTGGTCCCAGTTGTTCAAAGGGCGGTTAACCGTATCTTACGAAATGTTTTTCTTTTTTTTTTTATCCAGTGGATAAGTATTGACAAATCAAAATATGTCATCCTCTGGATAGTGATTTATATGGCGGACTGTGTTATCCAACCGTTGAACAACCAGGGCCTGGTGCCAACAGCGGGAAAACACGGGTAGACCGCGTCGGGAGTTCTTTTGATTCTCATTTGATTGGTTGAGGAGATGACGTTGGTGTAGTTCGTTCTCAGATCGTCCAAAGCGCGAACGAAACAAAAACCGCAGGGCCCTGGGTGGTGGGTGTCGCTCTCGTGCGCTGGTACCCTTATTTGTTGCTTTCCATTTGTGACTCACCATAATTTTCCTTTATTTTACAGAGACAATAAACGTTTGAAGTTGTCCTTCAGTAGCATTTAGGAATGGATAAATATATTGATTCAATTGAGGCCTTGAGTTACTGTACTGTATTTTAATTTCAAGCTTTCGCCTTATTATGCTCATTAGCTATTGTCCATATTATCGTATACTTCCATCACCACATTTACACTCATTGTCCTTAATATGTTCTATCATTCGCGTCACCTACACCACTTTTATATCACGCTCTATGGAATATTTTCTTTCACTCCCTGATGATGCCGTAGAACGGCGAAAGCTTGGAATTAAAATACAGTACAGTAGCTCAAGGACTGAATTGAATCAATAATTTTATACATTACAAAGACAATGTTAACAGAATCTTAGTACATCAGTCGTTTGCTGTGGTCTTTAACTGCCCTCATGTTGGAGGCTTCCTAACTAAATTTCTAGTGTAGTGTTTATTTTCTTTCTCTGTTTTCTTCTTTAGAAAGCTAGTCACGGATTTCTGTGAGAACCTGCACAAGAGGGTATCCCAGTATTCTTTGCAATCTCAGGTATTTCTCAAGTCTGTAAACAGATTTCGGTTTGATTTGAACCCTTGGCGTTATTGACAAAAAACACTGTTTGTACCCTCACAGATGATTGCTTACTGCGCTAGTTTGCTGAATCTAATGGCGGATTTTCCAACGACAAGGTACGTAAACATATTCCACTGGTCAATTTTTCATATACATGTTTAGTGTAGGCAGCGTGGCAGAGTGGTTAGGACGCCGGAATTGAAATCCGGAGGTCGCGGGTTCAAGTCCCGCACTGACCATTAAGTTGTTTCTCGGTAGACCCTGATTCAACTTCTCGGCTATGCTTGTAAATAGCCAACTGGTCTGCCTCCCACCAGTTGGGATTTTTAAGCCTATTATGTTTAGTTGATATATTTGTTTCTTTCAGTTTAAGTGGCATGTTTGTGAACTAACTAGGTGTAGCTAAGCGCATTGACCATTATAAACAAAAAAACTACATGTAGCTGAATTGTAATGCATAAAAATGGTCCAAGACAGGGTACGTTTAAATATATTCCAATGGTCAATTTCTCATATACATGTAGCTGAAATGTAATTCATAAAAGTGGTCCCGCTACGGAATTTTATAAACCCCGTATTCCTTTAGGGATGTAATGTTCAAGTTGTGCTTTTTTCATAATTTCAAAGTGTTATCTGAGCAACACGTCAACCAAAAGAAACGCAGCTAAATTGCAACGTCAGCCTAGGGGTAGACTACCGAGCAGAAAGGTTAAGAAAAAAATATAAGATTGTCAGATAATTGAGAAATGTTATACAAGCATTAAGAGAAGTGCTTGTTTAACAATTACATTATCTCGAGCTTATGAAAAGAAGAGGTTGAGCAACTTTGTTAGCATTTTGTAAAGGAAAGGCCTTGTATTAATTAAACTCTATCTTATTGTTTGTTTTAGAGATGCTCATTTTGTTATTGGTGAAGAAGACGAGAAGAAGACTGAAGAAGATGACAAAGTAATTTCCGATCCAAAGTATGTTGCATTTGTTCAACTCTATTACGTAGCGAACAATAAAACTACATACCCACATATTGAACAATTATCAGACGGTAGTCCGCAATATTGATCAATATTGTCGTAATATTCAACATACTGTCAACGAAATGCCTTTTAACAGCTAAGGAAACTGAGGTTTTGCACCGCGCGCTTTGTAAGACATTGGAGGACTCCTGCCAAGTTATGTGAGGAAGACAGATAACAAGGACTTCGTAACAATATATGGGCATCTTGACAACTTATAATCCAAGATATTTGTTCTTTAGGAAATAGTTTAACAAGTTTATTTTAAGTCTCTCTAATTCTCTTCACGGCGCAGAAGGCGAAACACAGATCAGAGTCTGGTTTACGGTCAACAAATGTTTTGGCTGTAAGTCTTTTATCAGACATTTCAGTGTGAAGTATCATTGATATATTTTTGCTGTCCATTTATTTTGGCGACCTTGTAGGCCGCATAGAAGAGTCTCACAAGGAAACATCAATACTACTCCCTGAAATGTGTCTTCATTCCACATTCAATTACTTTTTTACTTACACATCTGTTGTTGTTTTTCTGTTCCAGGCATTTTAAGCCTCGACCTCGCAGATTGTTGTCTTCTGACGGGAAAAGCGTGTTAAATCTTTGGTTCATTCCTCACTACACCGAGGTAAGATTCCAGACATTAGTAACTTACATACAAGGTCAGTGTAGTCGTTGAATCTTGGGAACAAGAACTATTAAGGCCTGCCGAAACTAGGAAACATTGTAGCGGAGGCAACTGGTTCCCAGTTTAGCCGCGCAAAAAAAAAAAAAAAACAATTGCTGCTCGAAAACGAAAATTGTTTTTGCCACAAGTCAAAAACATATTTGCTTCGCTGACACAAATTTTGCTTCCGAAACGTATGCTTCCCAGTTTAGCCACGCTTTTAGAGTCAGTCGAATCCTAAACACTTGTGTTAAGCGCAGGTAAGCGTTCATTTTATGCTAAAAACCCCTTAGCTTAAAGTCTACCTAGCGATTGTGGAAGTTCTTCTTTGTAGTGGTTTCAGTTTGTTTTGTTTTTAATTTCAGATTCTAAAAATGTTTCCCAAAATGAAAGGAGCCCAAAGAAACGCTGCTCTCAAAGTTATGCTGGTGAGACATCCTTAACGTTTAAAAAATAGTTTTTCACATTTTCCCCTTGGTTTTTATAAAGTTGTAATTCTTATGACGAGTAACTTTATTTGTTTCTACAGCAACTTATTTCATCACTTCACGACATCTGTCAGTATCTGTGTGCGCATGCTCGACTTGGTAGCTCTCATGCCCGATTGGGATCGCAGAAGCTTGAGTTTTCAGGGGTAACCGCTGACTGGGGAGGCACTGAGGGCATTGGTAAGTGTTAAAAAGCTTAAAGTTGTTAAAGTATGGAAGAGATGATAGTATGTTTTTAGCCTTGTAGAGTTAGAACAAACTCGGATGTCTTACGTTGTCATACGGCAGAGTTGACCTGTTGCCAAAAACACACATTACACTCAATTAGTTGGAGCACCGCGCGAAAAATGGCAAACGAAAAATTTATTTCGCTCAGCTGTTTTTTCGCGCTGTGCCCCAGCTAACTGAACGCCTGGTGAAGGCTATCACTAGCATTGCTCTCAATGGGAATTCACTAATACGCTGGTTCGCTTTAAAGGTGCTGAGTTACGAGAGATTCAGAAACAGATCAACCATCTAGAAAAACCACATGACCCTCAAGAGGTAAGCAATTGCGTTTGTGAAAGAACGGAGCAGAAGATGCCTGATGGCGTACGGTCAACGTTCTTTTAGAACATTTGAGGGTTATAATAATGACAAAAAATAGAATAAGAATAAAAAAAAAATCGAGACTGTTTTGATTTACTGTTGACAACGTTCGCGTGGAAACTGGCTGACCTAATGTCTTTTTATTCAAACTCCTTTTCTCAGGCTCCTTCTTATGTCGTGATTGTGGTTGTCGTTGTTACACGTCATTAGAGACTAAGGCACCTTGGCCATCCCTCACTCACGTGTAATACGTGAGGAATGTTAAAAATGACCGTTAAAATGTCCAAAAAGGTCACCCAATAGATAAGTTAGGACGAAGCTAATTATTTTTCCTACGCTTCGTTGTTTGTTCTTTTCATTGAAATTGTTAGATTATTGAAGGTTACAGGTCAACTCGCATAAGAGAGATGTCTTGTCTCCATGTCGTCACACTGAAATAAATATTAAAGCAATTGTTTGAGACTGCTTTCCTCTTGGATACTTTTGTCAACGTAGTATAGACGGATAAAATTAGCTTCCTTAATTTGTCTCTTCTCTTTGATACTTTTTAGCGATGAATATCGACTACTGAGTTCCCGTTTTCTCGCTCTAGGTTGCAGACTTTCTGGCCAAGCGCCGAGATAATATGTTCCTGGAGTTTGATATTTCCATCAGCCACTCGGTTAGAGACACGTTCCTGTCGACTGGAAACGAGGCTGCCTACAGGGTAAGAACACCGTTAGAACGTTTATATGAATGTGTACATGCGAGTAGGAACTGCAACCAATAAGAGAATCAATTAACTATCGTGGCAAATTGGAAATTGCGATACTTAAATCACCATTCTGATTACTTCACAGTGTATGTACGTTTAGAGCAGTTTTCACTTGGCTTTCGAAAGAAATTGGCATTTGCTTTGGCTTTGCATTTTTACGCTAACCGATTGGTTAAAAAATTCGCACCACTTTGTCATCCAATCAGAAGTAAAACTAAAACCACTCATGACTCGCTCGTACACGTCACGCTCAGCTGCGTGTACTTGCTTCGAGTTTTGATTGGTTCACTGACCTCACTAGATTGTCTGTGTGCGTTGGGATTGACCAGACTGATAACTTTGGTTCTGGTTTAGAGACATTCGATTGAAAACTGCTGTATGACTCAGGTATTTATCAGATTACATCACGTTTTGAATCAATCTTTTTTTCCTAACAGAGCATTACAGAAAACATGCAGTTTGCTCTTCAGAACCTGAGCAACCTTCCAAGGTGGGCTATTCAAAGTCTACTATTTACCTAAAGCTGAATTCCATAATTAAAAAAACCTGAAGTGAAAAAGGGATTTGGCGTAAATTTATTTGACTTCAATATTACCTTTGGTTTGACCGTGGTGCGGAGTTGTTTCCTAAATTTGTGTTTGTTTGTTTGTTTGTTTGTTTGTTTGACTGACTGACTGATTGATTGATTGATTGATTGATTGATTGATTGATTGATTGATTGATTGATTGATTGATTGACTGATTGATTGACTGATTTTGTCTCTTCATAGACCGTCTATATACAGTGCTCAGATTTCATTGCCGGAGCCTCTAGAAGGAAAGGAAGTACTCGCACGAAACCTATATCCATGGAGATCGTTTCTAGAACGGTGAGAAATAATAACAGCAACAACCCTGTTTTTATATTTAGACATTCACCAGATTTAAATACAGAAATCATAACAAGAAATTAAAGGTATGTCGAATTTAGTCACCATTCCAACAAGGCGATACCTTCAGAAGATGAAACATTTCCAGGCATTTATATTGCTGAGCAAACGTTTCTTTTCTCTTTAAGCGTTTTTCCAATAGAAGAAATCGCGTTCAATGTTAACGTATTTCTCTTATATTTGCAACACTTACCATATATCACACGCGCTATCAATATTTTGCATCTGGCAGGTTTAGAAACTATATATTTTGATATACTTACACCAATGACACGACCTAAAATGATTATCCTATAGGGAAATTCCGCCGGCAACTTAGCACTGAAATAAATTTTATTTTCAGACGAACACTCTTTTTTTATATGTAAAAATACTGGTTTCTCGTCCAAGGCTGGATACAGGTATTCTTGTTAATATATTTTGGTTTTTTTTGCCGATTTTAGGCTGATAATATTCTTGTGAATATTGTTATTTGGAGCCTGATTACAGGCAATAAAGCCTGTTAAGACACACATAACTTCTTGCGGAAATGTTATTAGCATCGGACATACGACTAGTGCTTTTTTTTTTGGCTAGTTTTGCCGGGTGGAGAAAGGACAAATTTTTTACGGTTTATAACAATTTTTTTGTAATTTTCACCACAAAAAAAGATTGTTCTTTTCAAATTCTTAGCCTCTTTCTTTCTTGTTGAAATATTCTTAAAATTTCGCAAATTTCAGTCACGAAACTCTTGTAAAACATATCCTCATGAATAAGGATGTAAGCTCAAGTAGCTAAATTGAGGACAGTATTGCCTTATTATTCCAGGTACGGGCCATTTCCGATGATGTATTGGTCTTGGGACCTTATCGGAGAAAACATGCAGCTTTGTTTAGCTGGCTTGCGCGACGTCGACAGGTTAGCATAATCATGTCATGTGCTCAGTTGAAATAAGCTCATAAATTTCCTTCTTAGCCTAGTAAGGAAATAAAGAAGGACGCGAGGGAAAGGAAAATTCTTTTGAATTCGGTAGAATAAGATCCCTGTTGCTTTTTTATAAGGTAGGGGGGGCTGGTGGGATTTGGGGGGGGGGCATGCGAAAAAAAATGGCTTTCGAGGGGGGGCCATCCCAAAAAAATAAGGGAAAAAGGGGGGGTCACGTGAAATATTTTAGTAAAACTTTAAAATGGCATAATGTTTGAATATCAAAAAAATTGCTATAGAATAAACATAGAAGGCAGGATATAAATTTATTACAAACTTTCCTTGTGCTTTAAAAAAACGTTTGGCGACAAAAAGCATTTGTAGCTACTGAAAAGAAGTATTTAACACTGTTATTTTCGAATGCAACTTTCACTGGCACTCATCTTCATCTCCGCTGTCGTCGAGTTCTTCGTCGCCGCTTGTGCTGCTATGGGAGTCTCTTTCACCAATGCTGTAAGAAGCAGCAATGCTTTCCGCCAGAGTGTACCCTTCAGGGTACATGAAGGTGCAAACATAATCTCTGACTTCCCGCTCAAGGTTGGTGGTGATTCTGCTTCTTGCAGCATTGGTGAAATAATTCCCTTCCAAGAGCTGTGCGATGTATGGCCCATCTCTTCTAAATAACGACGTGGCAACATCCTCAACTTTAAGACACTCTTCCGGGACGGCCGTTCTAGGAGGGTACACAAGGCATTGTGGAAGATCATTTCCTAGCGGGTTTCCAACACAGATTCCATAAACTCGTTGGACGTTGTTTTCAGTCCGCTTCCTCTTTCTTTCATTTGACTTTCTGCGGTTTTCTTTTTTCCTTCTCCTTTTGTTGATGTGCTGTTTGAGTATGCCTTTGAATATGCTGTTATAATTGCTCTTCTTATTTTCTAGTGCTTCCATGTCCTGCGTGACCTTCGTCAACTTAGCTTCTGTACATTTGATCTGTTTTACATTAAAACTGTGGGCAAATTCTTCGCCCTGCTTTAAAGCAAGCCCATTGGACTGAAAGAGTGTGGAATCGTGTTCCTTTACATCTTTCAATATGACATTCAACTTTTCCACCATTGCTCTGTGCTCTTTGATGGAGAAGTTCAGTTTTCTTCCATCACTGGGCTTCAACTGGTACCCTTGCATGGAAAACTCACTCGCCCTTTCTGAACAGCCATCGGCACCTAGAAAAATTGCTTCTTTTGCATGTAAGATGTCAAACTGCCTGGATCGTTCAGCTGTAAACCTTTTCTTAAATGACTCGTCGCATCTTCATCTGATTATCTTCAGCATCTCGAAGTACTGGAATTTAAAAGGAAAAAGAGAGTAGAAGAAAAGGCAAAGTTAAGTAGGGAGGAGGATTATCCTTGGACTGAGTTGTGCGAAGATCTAACCAAGCTTAAAAAGCTACGTGTTCCAGAACTAAACAAGTACTCAAACCACCACGGGCTGAAGCAGCATTTGAAAAGCAGCAAGAGTGAGAAAGTAAAGGCAATTGTAAGACATTCATGCTCGCAGCAGAAGAGTCCTCTCAGAGCTGGCCAACCAACACTGAGAAATGCCAGGACATTGACACAAAATGACAACAGGGCAAGTGCTGACAGCAGTGAAACGGATGAAAGTGACAATGATGAGTATGACAGTGATGCCATTGACTCTGGGGGAGAGGATGACTCAAGTGACGTCATTCTTGCATTCATCAATTCAGATGAGGAAGATGCTAATGAGAGGCCAAATGCCACACGCTCAGGGCGAGCCATAACTAGGAGATCCGAAATTGACTTCTCTTTCTTTTGATTTGTTTTTTAAACAACAGCTCTCTGTCGTATAGAGATTGTAAATATTGTCTTCATAGTGAGCACAATAACGTGAAGTAGGGGGATAATAGAGAAATATTAAAAAAGTTGAAATCTAAATATTGTTTCTTCAATTTTTTTTGCGGGGGGGGGGGGTCATCCCAAAAAATGACCGCTATAAGGGGGGCCATGTGAAAAAATTGGTAAGCTGAGGGGGGGTCATGCGATTTTTAAATGGTGCTTCCCAAATCCCACCAGCCCCCCCCCCCCTCCCTCATAAAAAATGAACGGTCCCTAACTGTGGTACGTTTGGCCAGCTGTAGAATTACGTTCAATAATAGGACACAAGTAATTGTAAAGCAATTCTTGTTAGGTATAGTGAGCGAACATTACGTCTTGGCTTGTGGCCGATGACGTGTCTTTTGCTGTTCCTTCAGCTTGACGAAACTGTTTTTTTTTTTGTAATATACTCGGGGTATCTTAGAGTCAACCTGGTAGACATAAACAATCATGTAAACTGCTTGGTACGCCTAGGTTTACCTTACAACGCTTCTTCCAGAATAAAACAAGAGCTGTTTTTTTGTTTTTGTTTTGTTTGTTGTGTTTTTATGATTGAACTGTATGAATAAAGCAGGCTACTCCTAAGTAGCCCCTGTAGTTCCTAAGCATGATCTAACCCCTACATTCTCATTACAATATTGATGCATTGTCAAGAAGGCGGGTGATAAGAATAACAAAATCATCAACTAGAGGATAGTGTCTGAGGCTCCATCATTCTCAGATTTTAACGTTAAATCCAATGTTTGGTTCTCCTGTGACACAGGCATGTCGTCAATGGTGAAATCCTCGGCGTCTCGTTGCTTCTTGAAGACGTCCTTCAGAATGGCCTCCCAGAATTCTTCTCCCAACAGCCAGATGACTCGGCTCTCTCAGTTTCCACTGGACAGCGTTCCCGACCGAGCACGAGTACTTCCCGAAGACCTCCGAGCCGTCACAGCGACAAACGCGACAGCCATGGAGATAACGGTGTCGAGATCGCTGTTCCAGTGGAGACTGGGCCTTACGGAGATATTCCCAAGGGGTCGGTATCGTTCAGTACCAATCCCCAAGCGGCCGTCAGGCTGATCAATTTGTTTTTGCTTGTGTGCTCGCGACTGGAACTTCTGAAAGTTGACTGGGGCTGTAGAAAACTAGGCGTTAACGAGATATCAACGTCTAAACTTTACAGAACTATGTGGTAAGTCTTTATTACATCGCGTTGGCAGTGTATTTGCAATGCAAGCTCGTCTTGATATTATTCTTTTTTATTTTTTTTTTCATCCATTGTCATTTAATATTTAGGTGTATGTTAATTAATCATTTTAGATAGTGCAGGTCCACATCAGGACTTAATGTCTTGCCAGTTCCCCAACCTGCTTTACCAAATAAATTATGTGTGTATGTATGTGTATGTATATATCATACAGCTTCCATGTTGTGCTCTGCCTTCTCCAATTTGAAGGGTTTTCAAGCGATGCACGGCAATCCGTTTGAGAAGATTCTGCTTTGCATAGTTAATTCCTGTTCTAATGGCCACTGTAAAGTTCATTAGTGATTTTGGTCTTCTTTTGCGGAGACACTTTCACGGATGTCTCCAATTTTAGAGCTCTGGCTGAAAAAAAAAATGACTCCTGCTTGGCGGTATAATAAATGACTTGCTGACATCAAAATATATTATTCCTCACATTTAAGCAAAGTTTACAAGATCGAAATTCTGCAACCAGTTTATCAACAAGTCGCTGTTAAAATGGGTCAGGTATGGTGCCTTTTGAGTTGTGCTTTCAGTGGAGATTATACTGTTTGTTTTACGAGAGAAACAAACGTAAATGCTAGATTCCTCATAACATAACATAACATAACAACATAGCATAGCATAACATAACATAACAAAACATAACATAACATAACAAAACATAACATAACATAACAAAACATAACATAACATAACATAACAAAACATAACATAACATAACAAAACAACAGAACAAAACATAACATAACATAACAAAACATCGCATAACATAACATAACATTACATAACAAAACATAACATAACATAACATAACAAAACAAAACAAAACATAACATAACAAAACAACATAACAAAACATAACAAAACAACATAACAAAACATAACATAACATAACAAAACATCACATCACATAACATAACATAACATAACAAAACATAACATAACATAACATAACATAGCATAACATAACAAAACATAACAAAACATAACATAACATAACAAAACATCGCATAACATAACATAACATTACATAACAAAACATAACATAACATAACATAACATAACAAAACAAAACAAAACAAAACAAAACATAACATAACATAACAAAACAACATAACAAAACATAACAAAACAACATAACAAAACATAACATAACATAACAAAACATCACATCACATAACATAACATAACATAACAAAACAT
The DNA here is from genome assembly GCF_042242905.1 of Orbicella faveolata. NCBI lineage: Eukaryota > Metazoa > Cnidaria > Anthozoa > Scleractinia > Merulinidae > Orbicella > Orbicella faveolata. Next base: position 15,674,647 of record NW_028301563.1, read on the forward strand.
AACATAACATAACATAGCATAACATAACAAAACATAACAAAACATAACATAACATAACAAAACATAACATAACATAGCATAGCATAACATAACATAACAAAACATAACATAACATAACAAAACATAACATAACATAACAAAACATAACAAAACAAAACAAAACAAAACATAACATAACATAACATAACAAAGCAAAACAACAAAACATAACATAACAAAACATCACATAACATAACATAACATAACATAACAAAACATAACATAACATAACAAAACAAAACATAACATAACAAAACAACATAACAAAACATAACATAACATAACAAAACATCACATCACATAACATAACATAACATAACAAAACATAACATAACATAACAAAACATCACATAACATAACATAACATAACATAGCATAACATAACAAAACATAACATAACAAAACAAAACAAAACAAAACATAACATAACAAAACATAACATAACATAACATAACATAGCATAGCATAACATAACATAACAAAACATAACATGACAAAACATAACATAACATAACAAAACATAACATAACATAACATAACATAACAAAGCAAAACATAACATAACATAACAAAACAACGTAACAAAACATAACATAACATAACAAAACATCACATAACATAACATAACAAAACATAACATAACATAACATAACAAAACATAACATAACATAACAAAACAACATAACAAAACATAACATAACATAACAAAACATCACATCACATAACATAACATAACAAAACATAACAAAACATAACAAAACATCACATAACATAACATAACATAACATAGCATAACATAACAAAACATAACATAACATAACAAAACAAAACAAAACATAACAAAACATAACATAACATAACATAGCATAGCATAACATAACATAACAAAACATAACATGACAAAACATAACATAACATAACAAAACATAACATAACATAACATAACATAACAAAGCAAAACATAACATAACATAACAAAACAACATAACAAAACATAACAAAACAACATAACAAAACATAACATAACATAACAAAACATCACATCACATAACATAACATAACAAAACATAACATAACATAACATAACATAACATAGCATAACATAACAAAACATAACAAAACATAACATAACATAACAAAACATAACATAACATAGCATAGCATAACATAACAAAACATAACATAACATAACATAACAAAACATAACATAACATAACATAACAAAACATAACATAACATAACAAAACAAAACAAAACATAACATAACATAACAAAGCAAAACAACATAACAAAACATAACATAACAGAACATCACATAACATAACATAACATAACAAAACATAACATAACATAACAAAACAAAACAAAACATAACATAACAAAACAACATAACAAAACATAACATAACATAACAAAACATCACATCACATAACATAACATAACATAACATAAGAAAACATAACATAACATAACAAAACATCACATAACATAACATAACATAACATAGCATAACATAACAAAACATAACATAACAAAACAAAACAAAACAAAACATAACATAACAAAACATAACATAACATAACATAACATAGCATAGCATAACATAACATAACAAAACATAACATGACAAAACATAACATAACATAACAAAACATAACATAACATAACATAACAAAGCAAAACATAACATAACATAACATAACAAAACAACGTAACAAAACATAACATAACATAACAAAACATCACATAACATAACATAACATAACAAAACATAACATAACATAACATAACATAACAAAACAAAACATAACATAACATAACATAACATAACAAAACAACATAACAAAACATAACATAACATAACAAAACATCACATCACATAACATAACATAACATAACAAAACATAACATAACATAACAAAACATCACATAACATAACATAACATAACATAGCATAACATAACAAAACATAACATAACAAAACAAAACAAAACAAAACATAACATAACAAAACATAACATAACATAACATAGCATAGCATAACATAACATAACAAAACATAACATGACAAAACATAACATAACATGACAAAACATAACATAACATAACATAACAAAGCAAAACATAACATAACATAACAAAACATCACATAACATAACATAACATAACATAACATAGCATAACATAACAAAATATAACATAACATAACAAAACAAAACAAAACAAAACATAACATAACAAAACATAACATCACATAACATAACATAGCATAGCATAACATAACATAACAAAACATAACATGACAAAACCTAACATAACATAACAAAACATAACATAACATAACATAACAAAGCAAAACATAACATAACATAACAAAACAATATAACAAAACATAACATAACATAACAAAACATCACATAACATAACATAACATAACAAAACATAACATAACATAACATAACAAAACATAACATAACATAACATAACAAAACAACATAACAAAACATAACATAACATAACAAAACATCACATCACATAACATAACATAACAAAACATAACATAACATAACAAAACATCACATAACATAACATAACATAACATAGCATAACATAACAAAACATAACATAACATAACAAAACATAACATAACAAAACAAAACATAACATAACATAACAAAACATAACATAACAAAACAAAACAAAACATAACATAACATAACATAACATCTTTCGAAGAATGACAGCAACATTTATCATCTGTTGCAATTTGAAGTACAAACACTTCCACTCCTTTTACTTGTTTGGTTGTTTGTTTCGTTTATTCCTATTTGTGACAAATTATCGGATTAGTAGTTTCTCCACCCCTCCCCCAACAGGGCCAAGAGTATGCAGCCCTTGGTGCGCTTGTAAACGACGATGAACCTCTGTCCTCTCCCCCTGGATCGACCGAAATGGAACTGAAAGTCAAACAGGTTTGTCCAGATACTGTTACGTCTGTTACTTGTTGAGAACAGGTTGAAAACGATTCTTGCGATCTGGTCAGGAGTGGTACAAAGGCTCCGATACTTTCCCGCCTGAACAGTACGTCACGTAACTTAGCAACTACGCTGACAGCAATTGGGGGCTCAATCCTCGGAAGAGATTGTACCGAAAACGTCCTCTTTGAAACATTCGGGTTTTTGAAGTTGGCTAATATTTTCTCTATTACGAGGAAATCTTGCAAACATAGAGATTTACTTGTTAATAGTTTGACGCTATAATTACGCTCTAAAAAAAATTCCCACTACCCTTGCAGCTTATTCGACTGTTAGAGAACTTAGAGTGCACCATGATCTATGACGTCATCAGAAGGATATCCCGTGAGCACACACTGGTGGTGTCTGAGAGAGGAAGAGATGACGCAACTCTGCCAACAGACTTGTGGAAAAAACCGGTCAGTAAATAACCTTCCGTATTACCTTCTCTTTTTGCTCTTGCACTGAGTGTTTTCCTCAAGGGTTTTCTGATTTCGTCAACTAGGAAAGTTACAATGTACATGGTAAAACCAATCAGTGAATAGTGAGCGTTTATGTCATTTACTACTTCATGTTATCAGGTCATGAAGGAGAACTGCACTATAGCCAAACCTCATCTGGTGGAGAATTTTGTCCAAGAGCTGATGGCAGAGCATACAGAAAAAGACGACAGAGTAACATTTACAAAGGTACGCAATCTAAATTCTCAGACTCAACGTAGAACATAACGTGCTGTTTTGTTAAAGGAACTACGTCACGGTTTGTGCATCTTGAACATTTTAGCCTAAATTTTTCAAGTTCGTCGTTTGTAATCCGTGTCAATCTTCTCCATCCTGAACCATCCTTGTTCCTTTATGGTTTATTGTTAGCTCTTTGGTGTTTTTCTATTTTAATGAACTATTACTTTAAGGTTTCTTTCAATTTAAAGGTAATTTGAACGTGACGAAGGGACCGTTCATTTTTTATGAGGGAGGGGGGGCTGGTGGGATTTGGGAAGCACCATTTAAAAATCGCATGACCCCCCCTCAGCTTACCAATTTTTTCACATGGCCCCCCCTTATAGCGGTCATTTTTTGGGATGACCCCCCCCCCAAAAAAAAATTGAACAAACAATATTCAGATTTCAACTTTTTTAATATTTCTCTAGTATCCCCCTACTTCACGTTATTGTGCTCACTATGAAGACAATATTTACAATCTCTATACGACAGAGAGCTGTTGTTTAAAAAACAAATCAAAAGAAAGAGAAGTCAATTTCGGATCTCCTAGTTATGGCTCGCCCTGAGCGTGTGGCATTTGGCCTCTCATTGGCATCTTCCTCATCTGAATTGATGAATGCAAGAATGACGTCACTTGAGTCATCTTCTCCCCCAGAGTCAATGGCATCACTGTCATACTCATCATTGTCACTTTCATCCGTTTCACTGCTGTCAGCACTTGCCCTGTTGTCATTTTGTGTCAATGTCCTAGCATTTCTCAGTGTTGGTTGGCCAGCTCTGAGAGGACTCTTCTGCTGCAAGCATGAATGTCTTACAATTGCCTTTACTTTCTCACTCTTGCTGCTTTTCAAATGCTGCTTCAGCCCGTGGTGGTTTGAGTACTTGTTTAGTTCTGGAAAACGTAGCTTTTTAAGCTTGGTTAGATCTTCGCACAACTCAGTCCAACGATAATCTTCCTCCCTACTTAACTTTGCCTTTTCTTCTACTCTCTTTTTCCTTTTAAATTCCAGTACTTCAAGATGCTGAAGATAATCCACCACAAACTTCGATTTGACAATAAACTTATCTGCAAATAGAGCAACGCTCTCTGGGTCAGATAAAACCAGCCTGCCACTTCCATGCTCTTTCTTCGTTATATTGTTAATCCAATCGGGGAAAGAGCGCATTACTACATGAGCATCATGAAAGAGGTTCATTCCAAAATGCGCAATAATGGCGAAAGCGACGAGTCGTTTAAGAAAAGGTTTACAGCTGAACGACCCAGGCAGTTTGACATCTTACAAGCAAAAGAAGCAATCTTTCTAAGTGCGGATGGCTGTTCAGAAAGGGCGAGTGAGTTTTCCATGCAAGGGTACCAGTTGAAGTCCAGTGATGGAAGAAAACTGAACTTCTCCATCAAAGAGCACAGAGCAATGGTGGAAAAGTTGAATGTCATATTGAAAGATGTAAAGGAACACGATTCCACACTCTTTCAGTCCAATGGGCTTGCTTTAAAGCAGGGCGAAGAATTTGCCCACAGTTTTAATGTAAAACAGATCAAATGTACAGAAGCTAAGTTGACGAAGGTCACGCAGGACATGGAAGCACTAGAAAATAAGAAGAGCAATTATAACAGCATATTCAAAGGCATACTCAAACAGCACATCAACAAAAGGAGAAGGAAAAAAGAAAACCGCAGAAAGTCAAATGAAAGAAAGAGGAAGCGGACTGAAAACAACGTCCAACGAGTTTATGGAATCTGTGTTGGAAACCCGTTAGGAAATGATCTTCCACAATGCCTTGTGTACCCTCCTGGAACGGCCTTCTCGGAAGAGTGTCTTAAAGTTGAGGATGTTGCCACGTCGATATTTAGAAGAGATGGGCCATACATCGCACAGCTCTTGGAAGGGAATTATTTCACCAATGCTGCAAGAAGCAGAATCACCACCAACCTTGAGCGGGAAGTCAGAGATTATGTTTGCACCTTCATGTACCCTGAAGAGTACACTCTGACGGAAAGCATTGCTGCTTCTTGCAGCATTGGTGAAAGAGACTCCCATAGCAGCACAAGCGGCGACGAAGAACTCGACGACAGCGGAGATGAAGATGAGTGCCATTGAAAGTTGCATTCAAAAATAACAGTGTTAAATACTTCTTTTCAGTAGCTACAAATGCTTTTTGTCGCCAAACGTTTTTTTAAAGCAGAAGGAAAGTTTGTAATAAATTTGTATCGTGCCTTCTATGTTTATTCTATAGCAATTTTTTTGATATTCAAACATTACGCCATTTTAAAGTTTTACTAAAATGTTTCACGTGACCCCCCCTTTTCCCCTTATTTTTTTGGGATGGCCCCCCCTCGAAAGCCATTTTTTTTCGCATGCCCCCCCCCAAATCCCACCAGCCCCCCCTACCTCATAAAAAATTAACGGTCCCCAAAAGCTCAAAATGCCGTGACTGAGCTCTTTAACTTGAACACTTAGGAACGCATTGATTCCACGCATTTATGTGAATGACCTGACCTTGTTTTTTTCAATACAAACATCGATTCTTTTTTTTTTCTCGTTAGCCTGTTTTGTTTATTATTATTTCAATGTTTATCATTACTTTAATGTTTTGATTGTTTTCAGGATCATTTGGAAAAATGCCTCGTTAAACTAGCTTCTGAAACAATGCTGAGGGAAAGAAATTGTTTCGAAAGGTACTGTGCTTTTCTAGGCTATTTAATTATGTTTGGCTATGAAGTTGCGTCACCATAGTACATAGGTGTCTATAATCTTTTGATGAGCGCGTACGGCCTGGGACCAGAGCGAGAAAACTTGATGGGAGCCATTCAGCGACGTCACGTTACGAGAACGCGTTGGGACTGGGCTAGCTTTGCGTGTAATAACGATGTAATTGTTTCGTTTTGTGTCATTTATAGGTTTTATCTGTTATGATAGCATCGGTACAGGACTGGTTCATGCGATGCCATTGTTAATCTCAGATCTAGACAGGAAGAGAAGAGGAGACGAGTTTGAACCGTGCCAGACAGAGCTAGTAAGAGTAGATTAGGCAATTTAGTCGAGAATAGTGATCCTCCAATAGAGAGGCCTTATGCGCCTCTTGGCGCGAAGAGGTTAGGTGAAGGTTAAGTGATCAGTCAATCAGTAAGCTTGAGTATAGAATTGATTAAGCTAACACAATACTCAGATCGAACAAGTGCGTGTCACAGTCGGTAGACAAGACTAACATGATTAGTGCGGCCAAGATAAGAGTAGAATACAGGGAAAATTGGAATGCTCGATTGATATCAACAATGGATACTGAGTCCAGGTTAAGGTAGTCTTAAGACTGTTCTGGATAGTGGTAAAGAGGAGATATTTTTGCAAGCCATTGAAAAGGTTGAAAGTGGGAATATTTTCCCATGTTATGCCAAGAATTGTGCGAAAAACTTCCACCAAAATTTGCAAATTCGATTTTTATCAAGAATTTTACTTTTTGCCGCTGACGAAAGTTGATGCTTTTAAGTACGTTGTTACTACATAAATATGTTAAGATTCATCCGTTGATACATGCCTAATATCTATATGTTTTCCATTCTAGTTATGCCATGTACTACGAGAACTTGTTACGTCATCAACACCAGTTGTTATACATGAAGGAACAGGTAAGACAACCCTGAGTTGCGTTTAGACAACTTCAATCTACGTTTGATACCGATAAAATTTCCCTATACATTGTAACATTGCCACTTAAATCTCTGTGTCGAATTCGTTTTGCCCTCGGCAAATGCACCGGAAGGCGAGAAAAATAATAGATACACAAAGGTGATAAGTTTTAAGCTTGTGCGTTGTGGCAGTGAATAACTCGACGACTACTAATTTGATTTTGTACAGACAACTAAGCAACTGAACATCTGCACAAGTTAAAAAAATAATAGATAAGGGCGCCTTACAATTACGAACAGACTTGTAGTCAATTTTTATTTTTTGTAACTTTGTGTAGGAGATTAAACAGCATAAAGATACAATAGAAGCTAACAGCTCGGCAACCATCGTTGACGTCCACTGTCAGTTAGCGGATCGAAGTCACGAACAACTCCTTGGTGAGTATTCTTCGGATATTCTTCGGATAGTCTCGGCTGACATTGCCGGATGCAGTTCGGATTCGCGCCGTTTTTACAATGAAATTTCATCTATAATTTTGCGCACATAAAAGTGGTTCGTTCACACCAAAGAGGACATCTGGAGATCCTCAAACTTAAGAACATTTCTTGGGCCCCGTCCACATTACGCCGGGGAAATTTAAAGACGGCGTTTTCACCAAGACAGTGCATCAAATGTTTTCCGTTCACACTACGCCGGAGAAATTTGAAAACGCAACAATCGCCGGTCTTATTGGATTTGTGTTCGAGGGAAATTGAGGCAGGGAAATCACAAGATTATTATCGCGAGGTTAACATTTTTGTAAAACTCCTTTTTCAAAATGTTTTCCATCCGCATGTAAACGCAAAACCGGCGTTTTGAAATTCCTTTCTCTTGTTTGAAGTTCGAGCTGAACATTTTGATCTCAGAAACAGCGAAGGACGAGACAGAAATTTTTGATTAATATTGTCTTTTGAAGCGTGAGAAAAACGTCTGTGATCTTTTTTTTTTTTTTCCAGAAATCACTGCTCTTCGAGCTAAGATTGCCGAGATGCGGGAATCTCTCATGAATCAAGTAAGTAATATCTAGACACTTTCTCTCTTGTAGACATACTCGACATAACTCGTGGCTTTCTCTTCCCTTATCCTCTCTTCTTTTCACAATATTAACATTGCACTCTTTTTTTTTCCATTTCTAATTGGTGTTAGGAAAAGGAACTTCGGGAACGAATAAAGAGTGACTTTGCCTTCCTAGTACAAGAATTATTCTCCAATTGTTTTTCAATGAAGAGCCGCTTTGAAGAATTCAGGTAATTTTTTATCTTTTAGCAGGATTGTAAGGAGGCGCGGTGACCTCGCGGTTAGTGCGCGGGTCTCCGGATCGAGCGGTCCGAGTTCAAGCCCTGGCCGGGGACATTTTGTTGTGTTCTTTGGCAAGACACTTTACTGTCACAGTGCCTCTCTCCACCCAGGTGTATAAATGGGTACCCGCAAACTTAACGCTGGGGGTAACCCTGCGACGGACTAGCATTCCATCCAGGGAGGAGTAGAAATACTCCTAGTCGCTTCATGCTACCGAAACTGGGATAGGCTCCGGCCCGATGGGCCACTCGGCTCGTATGCATTCTTTTCCTTACCTAGCAGGATTGTTCCAAATAAATTGTTTAAAATGTTTTGACCGTACGCGTGGAAGCGGGTTGGGAAGTGAGTGTGTCTGCTTGTAGAGTCCTCTAACCAAGGATGGCTTTGAATGAAGAATCATGACATTTTCATTAGGGACAATTTTTCGCCGTGCAATTAGGCCCTCGTTATTCTCATCGTTCCTTTGCAAAGCTATCAAAGGAGAACTATTTTACAGTCACAGAATGATGACATAAATTTAAGCTCTGTCTTGTTTGCCCACCGACTGTCCTACACGAACGTGTGCCTTCGATTCATCAAATGTAAACAGAGTTAGCACGAAACTTGAATGTCCTTGAAATTGGAAAGCCAAATTAAAGGCCTCGAAAGCTCGTGAGGGTCCTGGAAAATCCTTTGAGAATTTGTTGTTTGACTGTTTCCACATATTGAGCATCTAGTGTCACATTCTAATGGTATTATTTTTTAGTGCATTGAGTCCTTGAAAAATTGGAATTTTGTCGCAACATTTCAACGCAACCTATTACAACATTGTTGGGCGCAAGCCACTGTTGCGACGTGCTGCGACATTCTGGGTATTTTCAAACTTGAGCCAACAACAGTCAACATGTCGCGACACGTCGCAACAAGGTGCCCAAATGCACGCAACATGTTGCGCCCAAAAATGTTGCGATCCTTTGGCCCCGGGGGAAGTACTTTGGGAATTTCTGGGTGGAGATATTCCGCTTGGACCCTGGAACCCTTAGCCTATACCAGAGCTAGTTCAGCTGAATTTTGCTACCCTATACTAGAGTGAACTCCCCAAATCCCCCCATCTATCGACACTGTTGAGGCTGATTTGCGTAAATTTAAGCTTGCTGATTTGATTTTTTTATATTTTTGAGTGGCAATTCCTGGTTTCCTTAGTCTAGATAAAATCTTCAACCAACTAGTCAATTTTGTGAAAAATGATACCCTATTCTAGACCCAAACGCTCTGATTTATATACCCTATCCTAGAGTAAACTGCTTGAAAACCATACCCTTCACAGCGGCACATACCTATATAGCCCATATATGGCAGTGCCCCCTCCCCCCCCGCCCCCGGGCCTTTGGCCGGGGCTTTACCAAACGATCGCAACGTTTCAATGCAACATATTACAACGTTGTTGGGCGCAACATGATGTGTGCGTTTGGCCTCCCTGTTGCGACGTGTTGCGACATGTTGGGTGTTGTTGGTTCAAATTTGAAACTGGTCAAATTTTTCATGCAACATTTGTGGATGTTGCATGATTGTGGTCGTTTGGCCAGGTTCGTGCAACAATGTTGCACCCGGGCATTCGCACTAGTTCGATTTTCAATACTCAACATGTCGCAACATGTCACAACAGGGTGGCCAAACGCGCGCAACATGTTGCGCCCAACAATGTTGCGATTTTGTGTGCTGAAATGTTGCGATCATTTGGCCGGAGCTTGCAAATGCTGGGCCAACAATGTTGGGATATGTTGTGCTGAAATGTTGCGATCGTTTGGCCGAAGCTTGCAAATGCTGGGCCAACAATGTTGCGATATGTTGTGTTGATACGTTGCGATCGTTTGGCCGGGGCTTCACATTTCTCATTTTGTGTTTTTCACCAAGATTGTTCTTACACGATGACGTACACGAGGGATTGAGTGACGTGCGGCGTAAAGCTGTGGAGGACATGAAAAAACTCAGAGAGAAGTCTGGAACACTGAAAGGTTTTTTAAGACATATATTCCTTTAAAACTTGTTGCTATCGGCGTTAAATAAAATGATTGCCTGTGCTACGTTTGTGGTGGTTTCTGTTCGTAAGCAGCCACGCTAAATTGATCATAATTTCATGGCTAAACATCCTCTTTATATCAATTCGTTTTCCTCTTTTCTGCTTACAGAGGAGAGCGAAGCTGCCTCAAAACAAGTCTTGGCCAAGTCTGAACAGATCCGAAAATTTCAAGAGGAAAACAAATATCTTGGACAGTTGGTGAGTTTGGTCAGGTTCAAAAATGCTTTCAGTTTCTTTTCTTTCAACGCTCTTTATGAAATTCGAAGAGAACAAGGTAATTAAGTCTCTACAGGGTAACGGTTGTCCTTTGAGTCAAACGTAATTATTTCAATTTGACGTTGTTTTGTTTTTGTTTTTGTTATGGTTTCTTTAATATTTTCAAACACGGTATCTATGTACTTAATCAAGTTTCCTATCACCTTCATTGTTTTCTTTTTCATTCTTTTCATAAATATTTCCAGTTTCTCAAGATCAAGACAATGAATAACTGGAAGCGGACCCGTCTGTTTATCCGGTATCACGATTCGGTAAGTGGTTGTTTGGCTTACATCTAAGAAAACTGCTGTTATCCACCGGAGGGCATCCACAGTTATTTCAAGTTTTCACAGAGATTCATGATTAAATGAACTTAATAAACCTGATCTTTGCTATTCGAATTTTTCGTTTCCTTTGTGATAATCGTGATTCTCATGTGTAAATATGAGCTGAAATTATTTTTCAAGGTGGAGGGTTTGCGAGATGAGGCTGATAAAGCCAAAAGAGAGTGTTTGGAGGTAAAGAAAATTGCAGAAGAAAAAGAAGTTCTTTTTAAGCAGGAGCAAGCTGCCCTTAGAAAGGTAAGTTAACACATTGTGCTTAGCTTGAGCAATCGTTGTGTTTACTGTCGTGACCCAGTACATCGCTCCAGAGTAACGGTTTCTGTCCATTGTGTATCACGATCATATTGTAGATGGTCTCAATCCAATGTATGGTGACGCAACGCAGTACCTAGCGCGACCATTTCTGTGATACCGTTTTATTGAAAACATTCATTTTTGTTCATTTCCAGGCCCTTTCCGAGGTGGAGCGAGAGTGCCAGAAACTGCGCAAGAAACTACAATATGAGGTAAGAATCACAGTAGTTTTGTGCTCGCGCAAAAAAAAGATACCACTCTCGGAGTCAGTCATGCTCGTGCCTTTCATGAGGAATGCTACTACACTGAAAACGTTTGCGCAAGCAAGGTCTTTCAAACTTTCAGATTTGAACTTTGGGTCCAGATTCCAGAACAAAACGTTTGGAATTCTGGAGCCATATTAATATATATCACCCTTCGGGTCTGCGGTGCTCCAAATGCTCGCATCTTTGGTAATGAGGACATCCATAAAATGATTTCCCCCCCCCCCTCCCCCCCTACAATAACTCTTGCAACTGTTGCCGACAAATGATTAAATAGAAGAGTTCTCGGCAAATGAGCGCAGCAGGTTTTTAAACCACTTCCAATGCCAAAACGCAACCAATGTTGCTGGTATGTGTATGTGTGTTGGGTTGTTGAGTTATTATATATTAGAAGAAAAATACTTGTTACTTTGTGGGAAGCGCATCGGTTCCATACATTGAGTCTGCTACATTCTTGTTTGTAGCAAAAGGCCAAACTACAGAAGATGCACGCTCAAATGCAGGAAGCTCACAGCATGAGACAACTAGAGCTGGCGAAATCTACAAACATCGATAAACTGGTGAGTGGATTTGACTGTGTCACTGTTTTGTCTTCACTTTTTGCTCTTTTTGTAAGGTTTCGGTACCTCTCAGTGTTTGATATGAAGTATTATACCATTCACGAGGAGTTGGCACTTGAGTTTAATAACTTTGTTTTCTTGTTTTAGATCGCTGATCTGGAGGAGAAAGAATTGCAACTCCGTCTTCTTACCCGTAAGCGAAATATGAAAAGCCCTGATCTGTTGTTGTTCGGTTGTTGTTGTTCAGTGGTGGTTGTTGTTGTTGTTGTTATTAGGGACCTTACGCAAAATACGACGGCAACGGCAGCGAGAACGTCACCAAACAAAAAGTTTAATGAAAAAAACAATGGCTGTGCACGTGCGTTATAATTCTTGGTACATTTCTTTGCCGTCCACTGCAAAACAGCAACGTGAAATGACCAAATTCTGCGTTGTCTGGAGAACGTGAACGGAGAACGCAGAATTTGGTCACTTCACGTTGTTGTTGCAACAACGGCTAACTTTTCGTATTTCTATTTGGCAGCAGGCAAAGTTTTAAAACCGACAGGCACACTGGATAGTTCCAAATAAATGCGAAATTCCAAAGAAGAACAGAAACACATTTTTCACTAAGCGTCGTCCTCGCCGTGGCCGTGGCCGTGGCCGTCGCCTTTGTATATGCGTAAGGTCCCTATTGTTGGCGGGGACGGCGGGGGTGGCCGGCGTTTCATTGATTATTGTATTGAAGTTATTGTCTTTATGCAGAGAACCTGGACAGAGATCAGCGAAGAAACCTTTTCGCGCAAGAGCAGTCTAAGAAGGTACAGTGAATTTATCATCCAGCTTGTTGACGAGTGAATGATTGTTCCCTCTACAACGGTTTTTCCGACATCCGGTCAAAGTAAGATACCCGATGATACCTGCGCCAATGCAAAGCTAATTGCCGTGTCAATACATTGTAGCAAGGCTCAGAAATTGTACGCATACGTTACTTGTAATCGATGGCTACTGTCGCAACTTGAAGTAGAAAGTTGCTGAACTCGGAAGTCATGATTGGCTCGTTGTTTCTCTCTTTGAGTGGTTGCTTCATCAAGTGGCAATTTTTCACGTGTTTTACTTTTATTGATGTTCATTAGTTTGAGCAAATCAAAGGTGGCACCAAGACTTCTGTTATTCAACGGAAAGTCCTTTATAGCTAATTGTGATTTTTGATTCTCTAGGCTCTGAAGCAAATGATGCTGCAACTGGATCATGAACGACACTTGAAACTCGATGCTTTTGAACGCGTAGAGGATCTGCAAAGACAGGTTTAAAACTCTTTTTCTTAACGTGAAATTCTTCCTACTGGTCTTGAGAAGTTTCTTAGTGCTAGCACAGTTACACAGAGAATTTTCCATTTTTTATGAAATTCTCCTCGTTCAGCAATCCACTCCACGTTGTGTATTGTTTCTTCTTTTGACTGGTATAAGGCATGACTTTGTATTCATTCTTTGTTTTGATTCGTTCTTTAATTTCGTTTCTTTAGATTTATGAATACGAGCAGCATCTGACCAGCGGTTTGTCGAGACCAGGTTCTGGTGCAGGTAGGTTTCCGCAACATAACACAAGAGGATATAGTTTACTAATTTAAGGAGGACTGCAATGTTCAGAATCTTCGTCTTCAACTTTTATAATTTCTTTTTGATTAGGATATTAATTGTTTTGCGGACAGGTGGTAAGAATAACCACAATCGTCAGCTATGTACGTGTACAGTCTTGATTTACCACCAGATTCTCAAAACAAATATAAGGAGAAACGTATCAATCTGAAAGGAGAATTTACATTTTGAGCTTGGCATCCATTTCTCTTAGGTTCCAGATCTCCATCTCGGACAGACAAGCGTCCCCTGTCCTCGTACAGGACTGTACCGGACACGTATGCCGCGTCGCCATTGTTCGTTCCATCCGGGGCAGCCCGTCTAGCTAAGCCTGTCAATGTGGTTCAACCGATTGGAGGTGGGGGCGGTTTTTGGCCACCCCCTGTTGTATTTCCGCAAAGACAAGCTACCACACCAGACCCTGGTAAGTCAGAGATTTGTCTCGACTTTAGAATGAACTTTCACTTTCACGCAAACGAAAAATCGCTCATTTCTGAATAACGCAAAGTCTGCCATTGTTGCTGTTCAAATTGATAATTTATCGTCATTAAATATTATATTAGCACAAAATAAATATTAAATATTACATTACAGATTATAGTAGCACAATCGTGCTTGATTTCATGTGTTAGTCGCTTGACCCAACGGGAGCATTTTCGTCACGGAAACTTGGTGACGAACAAGGTCCGAGAGTTAGTGGCTAGACTCCGGAGCAAGATATACTATTCTGAGTCTCGCCAGAGGCAATGTGTTTTGTTTATGGACAAGACACCGTATTTTCAGTGCCTCCATCTCCATCTTTGTGTACAAAAGGTACCGGTGAAATGTTGGAGCAGCCTGAGATATGTCGGGTAAATGCTCGTCTCTCCACAGGACCAGAACTAGACTAAATGTTAGTTATTAATCTAGAGTGGACTAGGGAGAATTAAATTACTGTTGGTAGTGTGCATTGAACAAATATCGTCACGGATTTAATCTATAACCTCAGATTTCTGCTCTTTTGAATATTTCAGTGAGTGGTTCGTATTCACCGCCTCCCAAAATCCAACGTCCAAAAACGGTAAGTAGTTTTCCCTTGTGAATTCTTCTCTGATCAGACTAGTTTATTTAAAAACATCTTTTCTATCCAAAGCCTGACTGGAAGGAAAGATATGTATATTGGCTTGCGTACCAGCGAAAAAAACTTTCATTTTGTTATTTATGAAAAGATTTACCATATTTACACTTCAAGCACATACTTTGAGGCGACCTTGGTAGGTTTAAAATTTCGTTTTTTTTCCCAATTCTTGCAGCATACGGGTCGTTTGAGAGGGAAAATATCCGACACTCTCTTGGGAGACCTGGAACCAGACGAGGCTACAGAATCACGACTTCCACCAAAAGTTTAAAGCAGCAGTCGCACGTAATCAAATCGTTCAAATGTGGAAAAACGATATGTTTTGCCTTCACTACACAACCGAAAGACACTCAAAGTTGGGGCATGGGCGCTAACCAAAATCCTTCGCTTGGCTCACTTGCACCAAGATCTCTGCTCCTTGTCGGAAAAATATTAATTTATGTTAATTCGATCAACACAAATTACATATTGGCTGATACGAAAAAACCCATCGGACTTCTTAGAAGCCTAGGTGTGATTCAAATTTATTACAAGGTGCCATTTAATGAAAACTGGACCAACGGACTGGCTGAGGATTGATTGAGCCCGCGTTTCCTGTTTCTTGGTCAGTGAGAGCCAGGGAATGCGCAGTGATGGGAAGTCGAGAACAGCTGTGATCTAGATGGTCTGCCAATTGGCCTGTACAAAGTCACGAGATTTTGGCAGTTCAAAAGCACGTAGCCCTTCATGTTTGATGAGCTATTGATGGAAGACAGTTGAATGATTTCAACCTAAATTTTACCCGTGTATTGACTTGCATGGTGTTACTCCCTAAAAAATTGGGTAGGGGTGTGTGGCCCGCTTCCCAAACCCCTTACCCTGTTTATGACCAAAATCTGTTATTTTCCCTATCCTATTTATGACCTGACCCTTTAATCAATTCCTTGTTTCAGACCTGCCTTATAATTAGGTACCTAGTTTAGAAGGATGTTAAAGGCATTGTGAATGGGTTCTGTCGATGGTCTTATCGATAACGATGAAAAAGTAGTTTCTTCTAAGAAACATACCCAATTCAAGACTAGAGTGCAAAAACCATATCCTATTTATCACCAAAAAGGCCAAAATCGATATCCTATTTATGACCAAAACGAGGTAAGCTTGGCGTGAGCGGTGCTCGTTACACCGACGGAGGCCCGAGTATATTTTTAGTATTAGATCATATACACTGAAAAAAAGAAACTGTTCGTCCATAATTTCTTTAGTTTCAAATAACTATGATTTGTGTGCCTCTTGTATATAGAAATTTGTGTACAGACACAAGGCTTTGTCCTTTTTTATCTCTCTTGCAAATAAAATGTTGTTGCACAAAAGTGTTTTCACTGTTCACTTAAATGAAACTCTACAGTAAGATGACCTTTTAGCCGAGCGAATTGTTAGGCGAATCTTATTTGTAGTGGGGATTAGGGCTAGGGGAAGGATGAGGTACGGAAGAAGTAAGAGGTTCTTTTCAATGTGCATTGTCTGCTAAATACTTCTCATGTAAAAACAAATGGGCACGGCTAATTTTTGCCGTAAAAAAAGAGTACAGACAAAAAATCTATTGATCATATACTAAATTTCTTATGTGAAGACTGTCAACCTCACTACTCCGAATGAAATTACACACGACTCTTGATTACATGCGCCTTTAAACGGCGATAGGAAAAATGGGTCAAACTTGGAAAAAAATGGTCACACTTGGGAAAATAGGTAACACTTGAAAAAAGGATCACCCTTGGGAAAATAGGACACAGTTGGAAAAGAGGGTCACTTGTAAAAATGGGTCACATTCGGAAAAATGGGTCATTATTTTAAATAAAGTGGTCACACTTGCAAAAAAGGGTCACTTGCAAAAATGGATCACGCTTGGAAAAAAGGTCACTCTTCGAAAAACGAGTCAAACTTAGAAAAAATGAGTCGCACTTAGAAAAATGAGTCACACTTGGAAAAAAGGTCTTACTTAAAAAACGGGTCACATATAATAACAGTTTCACACGAGGAAAGATGGGTCACACTTGGAAAATTGGGCCACCCTTGGAAAAATGGGTCGCACTTTTGAAAATGGATCACTATTTTAAAACATAGGCACGCAAAGCGTGCAAGAGCTATTTTTTGTGTGTGAAGTGTCGGAGATAGGAGCATCCATGGAGCTGTTTACAGTAATGATTTGGTTTATTTGACAAGTATTTTTGGTTGCGATGTACAGCAAGAGAGAAACTGGAAATTTATGATGTACATGCGATGTTATATCGGTCATGGTAAGGTAGCTAACTAGTAAGCCATAAAATGTTTGACTGAACAAACTACAGTAATCTGACACGTCTCCAGATTGATGTAGATACCATCTTATTTTCTAACAGGCAATTTGATTCGTTCTTTGATACAACCCACACTGTGATTGGTGTGACACGCGCAGATTCATAACTCCCTCACTCACCGATCGCATAGCCCTTCCAACTCCCAAGACGAATTTTTGCTCAAAAATACTCAAGTTAAATAAGAGACCTTTTCGCATTTTATACGAGTCGTAAGTTTACTCTTTTTACACAACACAACACAACACTACTTCACCGAAATAGAAAGGATGAGATAAAAAAAACCTCTCTGACACGTTGAAAGTCTGATTTGATTGAATTGCACTTTAACTTGGTCCCACGCAGTCCTCAAAGAACATTTGAGCAGTTTTCATACTTTTTGCCTTTAAAAATATCGGACTGAAATGAATGTCATAAAATGCCCATCAAATAAAATATTAAACTGCTACTGAAGAGACGTAAAAACCGTCCGGAAATGAAAGCTTCTTTTTTGTTTAATATCCTGGGAACAATATTCGATAACTTGTCAGCTCTCTAATTGAATTTACTCCCATAGGAAAAACACTAGTGGGAACAAGTGGTGACGATTCGTCAGCTCTAATTGAATTTACTCCCTTGTGAAAAACAAGAGTGTCAAATTACCCTTTGTAACTAAAAAATAAAAATATGTCGTTATATTTGCATGCAACAAGAACAAAACAATCGTTACCTGCACTTACTATGGTAAACGTTAGAACTGTTTCAAATCTAAATAATCTCGTCTCCTCTAAAACATGTCCTAACAACTAGAAGCGACGATTCGTGACTTTTAATTGAATTTACTCCTTGTGAAAAACAAAAGTATCAAGTTACCTGTGTAACTAAAAATGAACATATCTCGTTTCATTTGCATACTACCGTGAACTCACGAACTGTTTCAAACCTCAAGGCTCATCTCCTTCATAACTAAAATCCTCAGCCTAACCCACAGAAAATGTCGAAGTAAACCCAATATATGAATACTTCCTCCTCTTTTATAGAAGAATAAATATGCCCGTTCTGAACTCTATCGGGATCAAATCTTCTCACGTACCATTTACCTTTACAACAAGAAATTTGATTGGCTGTTTATAGTAGATCCAATCTGATTGGTGTGACATACATACATCTCTCACTCACTCACTCACGCACTCACTCACTCATCCATTGACCCATCCATAACAAACATACCCGACGCGCCGACTAAGCGGTATTTTTTTTGTAAAAAAATAACTCAAAAATGACTAGCGTAGCCAAGCAGAGAACGGCATTCGTGATAGAACGCTAGTAGATTTATACTAAAATAATGTATAGCTCTTTTGCCAGTTCATATTTGTTTTAAATAAACTTACCTTCAAATATGGGCTTTAATTTAATTTAATCTAGAAAGATTGTTTTGTTCCAGCCAAGCCGAAACAATCTCTATCGGCTTTCCTACAAAAAATCTCTTTATGTCCAACAAGCAGTGCTTTACAATTGTGTTTGATAAACCACATGCAAGAAGCAATTTTTTTATTTTCCCCGCCCCTCTACCTCCAGGATAAGACCGTCTTAAACAATCCCCCACCCTCGGGCACGAAGGGCTGGACTTGTTCCGGGAGTTGCCCGGGGGGGGGGATGATAATAGGTGGAAATGAACGACGCAAAAAGTACAAGTAACAGTAAATAGTAGGAGGTGTAAAAGTGAGTGGAGTCCAGAGAAAGCATAGCTTGTATTATGGAATAGGGACAGGGACTCCACGCTTGCTCCAGGAAGATGAGCTCTCTTACATCATCAGACTGTGGTTTTTAAATTTTTTAAATCTTCTTTTATCCCTTACCCATCCCCGGGTCCAGTACAAATATCTTCTCTCAATCATCGCCCTTGAGCGTAGCGAGAGGCTGATCTTTGATCAGCGACGAAGTCGCGAACCCAAGCGAAACTAACAAAATGGAAATATAATTGGAGAGGACGTTTGAAAAGTCTAGTAGTTTTCTAGAACACGAAAATTTCCAAGAGCAGCTATGGGCTATGGCCTGAGACGTAAACGGTTAATTGTGTGTTTACGAAACGCTAATTAGTAATAAAGGATAAACTAAGCGTGTACTTCAAGAGACAGTTTAAACATCAACATAGATTGTTGTTTTAGAAGTATGAATATACAGTGGAACTCCGTTAATACAGTCACCAACAAGCCATGAAAATATAGCCGTTTTAACAGGGTGGCCGTTTTATTAAACGGCCGGGTAGTGTCAAATTTTTGATTGGTCTTAATAGAGTGACATCTTAACAGATATATTACTATTACACATCTAAACAACTGTTCTTTAAGAAGCTCCCAAAATGCAGGTATAATTAAAAAGAAAGATTGAAGATTTAATCAGTTCATGCAATATTAACCATGGAAATACGAAAATAACTGGTTTGAGTGGCCGTATTAGTTTCCACTCTAAGTATTCCAGACTGCTCGCAATGAACGCATGTATGCATTGCGTACCTATTCTTCATTCATGAGCTGGGGAAGCGGGAAAATTTGCATTTTGTCAACACCGCTTGTGGAACAGCTTCTGCGTCGGGTCCCTTGGTCGTTGACAAGGGAAAGCGCCTCGAACTGCTGAATACGGAACTGGAAATTTGCACTAACATGCGAAGTACATGATGGTCAGAAACGGAATTTCTTCGCAACTTAAGTCAAATGTAGTCAACAAGATGGATTTAAGTTGAGAATTTAAGCACACCAAGAAAATTGAATCAGCCATGCTGATGTCCGTGGTTCGCTTCTTTACAAGGTAATGGACTGCAAAAGTTATATCTGTTTTATTTTGACGGTGCTGTATAGTTCTTTGTGAGTTTAAGAAACGTTTTGGACTCTCAAACATATATAAGATGCAGATGGCAATGCTGAATTTATAAAAACATTTGAGCAGCCATGTTGGACTAATCGCCTTGTGAAGATCTGTGAATATTTATGATCTGGGCGTTTTTGAATCAGCAAGCTTTTAAATTTAAGCTTCATTTTAAGCTGAAATCACTGATTATAGTTGCTGAGAACGAAATAATTTTGAAACATGCTTTTATCCTTCCATAACTGCAGAAATTCTTGCTTGCTCATTGGCTATTTTCATTGTCAATAAGCGGACGGACACATGAATTTATAATTTATTGTAAAAAACAAATTGACGTCAGATTTTCATGCATCTGGTCTGTTATTATTATCATTATTATTATTATTATTATTATTATTATTACTATTACTATTACTATTACTATTACTATTACTATTACTATTATTATTATTATTATTATTATTATTATTATTATTATTATTATTGACTATGAATCTCATCATAACATTGTCAAAGTAGATCCACAGCTACTTTGACAATGTCACAACAAAATTCATGACAGATGCATGAAAAACTGAAGTCAATTTGTTAATTTCTGATATATGAATCAAAACATAAGCTTATATTTTGTTACTTAACCCACCGGCTCCCGCAGCTTTTTGTCAAAAATGCATTTTTTGGAGATTTTGGAGATTTTCGGGCTGGACATGGGCCAAATTAGCTCCAATCTACTCAAAAAGGCATTTGCAACATGACAGCATGCCTTTCCTTCCACTAGCATCGCATTTTATGACATTTTCAATTGGGCATGGGCGAAATAAATGTTGAGATAAGAAAGTAACCTATGTCTTTTGGCTTTTCATTTGGAGTAGCCACGTGCAGTCGCAGGAAATTTTGCTCTGAGTTTTTTCGCTCAAATTTCTGAGCATTTTTGTGCATATTTCAGGCTCCATTGAGTCAATCACTTTTATCTGGGTATCACTGGAAAGATCTTTTCCTCCTGCAGAACTTGAGTATAGATGATGCCAATTTTGGTCAAACATGATGACGTAAGAGGTGGAACAAAGCCCAATTTTTGTCACGGCCGATTACGGGCAGCATGGGAGTCAATGGGTTAATATGTAAATTCTGATTCAGTGTTTCATCATCAAGCATAATCTGGACCATTTCCCAAATTTAGACATTGAATTGATTTCTTTGCCAGTACGATCCATATTTAATATGTGATTTATTGATACAATGTTTGTTTATTCATTTTGAGTTTCCCAGCAGCTTTTTAACTACTTGACAAACAGTGCAACAATAATATTGGAAATTTTTTACTTTCAGGGCAAAGTAGGTAAGGGCAAAGTTTATTCCTCTAAGTACAGTATAAAGAGTTTTATCCATAAATTTATGTAGTTTTGTTTCCATTAGTGTGCATGCTTTGTCAGTGCTAGGTAAGGATGTGCTTCAAAACATGACATCACTGTAAAATGTTTCTTATTTGACCTTTACCTTTCTACTCCTTGATTTGTGAGCAGAATTATCATGTATTTATGAAAAGTACTTATTTATTTATTTATTTATTTCCTTTCTTAAATAGTTTCTGGGAGATTTCACTGACAATGGAACAACTTCATTCACCATAGCACAAAGGTAAGTTGTGATGTGCTTTTTCTTTTATCAGTGTGATGTATTGCTCAGAACTGAGGATCCAACATTCCAAAGTATTAAACCATGAGAGAGCCACTTGCTTAAGAAGTTCCCTAAAATGGGTGAGCTGAAAGAAAGATGCTTCAGGCTTAAGGGTGCTTCCAGTATGCAAGTCTTGTAACTTGATAGAAAACATGCATGTATGGAGCCCTAGTAGTGGCCTGTTAGTCCAAACCAGTTTGATCACCCATTGTGCACAGTTCTTGCAAAGTGAACAATAAAGTCATTTTACTCTCACAGTGCCTCTGTCCAACCAAAAGTATATTTGTGTACCAGCAAATTGCAGGGGCCGCCAGACAGAATACTCACTTGGGGCATAACCTGTGATAGACTGTAAGAGTCTCCCATCCAGGGGTTGGCGGGGGGGGGGGGGCAGGGGGGAGAGAGTACTATTATTGTTTTCCCCATGCTGTAGGAGCATAATATAGTAGGCAATGTGGACCGTTTTGGTTGGCGTGCAAACTTTTAACCTTATTTGAAGCACAGTAATTATTTATATTTGGTGGGAAACATTCCAGATATCTCCAAAACTTGGCACCAGAAAGGATCCCTATCTGGAAATGATCTCAGAGCAGAAAATTAATAACTTCCAAATTAGAGGGCAAAATTACATGGAGTGATCTCAAACTGTAAAATGATCCCTGATTTGGACAGCAAATGATGCTAGATGGCATAAAAGCTCTTGACAAAATGAAAGCGGAGCCTTGAAACTTATTTGCAAGTCTACGTTTTAAATATTAAATCTGATTTTTAATAAGTAAACTCTGTTTGTTTGGGACTAACATTTTCAAACTTGCAACTAACTTTTCAGAAGAGGTCATAACGTTGCAACTTCATATATTCTTTTTTCAATTACAAGCCCTGCCAAATACAAGGAAGAATCCTCAGAAAAACAAGAAGAATTGGGCTCCTTAGAACAATCTGCCTGAGTATCACCAGGCCTTCCTTAGGGGATAGTTTAGGGGAGGAGAAGAGGAATGGAGGAAGGCCTGACACATAGGCATTGATAGACTTGTGTTTCCATTACGCATTTGTGCCCATTGAAACACGTCGGCACAAAAAAGTAGGGTACCCAAGATGCTCTGCGTGTCCATAAAGCTTTGCCACCATTTTTGGTTCCCTTTGACTTCAAAACCAGAACTCCCAAAAGGGAGTTAAATAATTCTCCCTCTATATCAACTGTGATATACCAAAAATGTTCAAAAGGTCATCAGTCATTTTAAGCAGAGCTCTCAAGTCTCACGCATTGCGTGTGAGACTCGCACAAATGAATTCATTCTTGCGCTGTCATGCTGAAACTATCACATAATCTACTACTTGTTTGCTTTGTGCTCGCTTTGAGCACTTTCCTGCAGTAGGAATTTTTGTGCAGAGCTGCTCAGAATGAAAGAAAACACATCTTACATGTAGCTACTTCAATTTTTCAAAATTTTCTAGGGGACATGCTGCTAGACCCCCTAGAAAGGTGATGCCTACAGCATCACAACCGATGGATGGCTATGCTGTCAAAAATCTCACTCTTTGGCAACAAATCAACTTGAGAGCTCTCACATAATTCTTGCAGTTGGATGAAAGCAATTTAGAAGTGAGGTTTATTGATAATTTGCTTATATATAATTATTCCCTACGGTGGAGTTGACTGGTCAAGTCATGTAATATATTAAACACAAGAGACAGTGTTTCATCACGAAGCGATGTGAAAATACAACACGCAGCGGAGTATTTTTGACATAATTTGAGGTTTTTGGATAGCGGATGAAATTCTGTCTTGAGTGTTTGATATATCTTCTCAATCAAAACAAAAACTAAGGTGTAAACAGACAGTCAAGCAAAATCATCAAAATCTATGCTAATTAAGACCGGGTATCCAAACCTCTATAACAGTGGTGATTTTCTTTGTTTTCAATTGATGAATTATTTTAATTAAAATGAGTCAGGGAAATAATAATAGGGACAGCTGCATAGACTGCTGAAATTTCTTCTTTGCTTGCGGTAGCTCCAAGAAACCATTTTGCTTATGACCCTCGCAAGCTGGGAGGTGGATAGCACTCACTTCCTCAGGATGTAGTAGTCAACTATTTATTGCTTACAAAAACTCCATGTCATTCCTATTTTTTTCCAGGATCATTTGTGGGTCACAATTTGGGTATCATTTTCAGTTCAAGATCATTTGTGGTTCATTTTGGTGATCATTTCTGGTCTGGGAATAATTTCTGGTGCTGTGCAGATTTCATTTTGTTCTGATACTAGGCAAAAGAGCATTTATCAAATTATTTTATTTGTTTTTCTCAAGAGCTTCTGCATTTTTTGGTTGATGTTACTGAAGAGTACTATATCGATGGTACAAGTCACAACAGCAGGAATGGAACAGAAACTCTATGCGTCATAGCTTGGTGAGTTCAGTTTTCCTTGTTAGCAGTAGACATGACTGTATTTTTTGTTAGCAGTTTTCTGTGGCTGGCTACATACTGGCAAACATGCAATACAATTGGCTACACTGCCTTAATTTATAATTGGTTGATAGATTGCTTTTGCTCACTTGATCATGGACGTTTTTTCAGAAGTATTAAAAAGTTTGTCAATAAGGCAGTTTTATTGTTATTTCAAGCTCAGTAGATTCACTATGGGGGACATCTACATGTAGAATTTCTATTATTTCTATAAATACAGTATAATGCTTATCCTTGATTTCTTTGTCCTCATCTCTCACTCCCTAAACTTGAGCTCATCTGAATCTAATAATTTGCAATAAAAATTATGGTTTTGTTTACACAATAGCACAAAACAACATTATCCTGGATGTCTCATCAGTGCACAGCACATTAAGCGTTAAAAGCACTTTTGAACTACTTTTTCATCCAATGGGAGAAATGTAAGGGTGGGATGGGCAGATTTGTGTCATTTCAAAGCAAAGTTAGGTGGTCATTGCTGAGTCAGTTACAACTTCAAAAAAAGTTTGGACTGAGGTATTTTCTTGAATGATGACCAGTCATGCCAATCAGACTAACTGGATAGCTTTTCGTAACCAAACTTTTCATGTACGTCATAAGGGAGCCTTGGATTTTTGTGAATTGAAAATAGTATTGTTTCATCAGCACCAGTATTTTACCATAGCAACCATGATGACACATTGTTATTTTTGTACAGGATAAATGAGTATTTCTTTAAGCTTACTCAAGGTGGAATAAGACTAAAGTAGAGTCAGTGTACCAAGAAAAATTTTTCATGTGGTATTTTTAGATGAAAGAGCTACACTTTGAATGTAAAATTGCTTTCCCAATCATTTTTTGAAACCTCTAACTAGCTCTGGAAAGAGCTGTTATACAGCCATTTAGGTGTTTGTTTTCAATATTGATTTGGTATAATTTATTGTAGTCATCATACCAGAGGAAAAGCTAAGAAAGGAAATGATGTGATAGGTGCCCTAAATTTGTCATTAGAAAATATCTCTCATGATGATATCCATTTGAAGCCTAGTCAAGGTTCATGTCAGACCCAAGCCCCAGACAATGAGCCAATTCACAGGAGAGAACGATCTAATAAAATTTTCTAATTAATTTTAATGACCACTGTTTGCAACAATATAACATTTAACCTACAGTTGTATGCTATAACTGAAGTATTTTGAGATGTCTTGCATACCAAATTGTTCAGATAAGTTTCAGATTAAGTTGCAATGTTTGGCAGCTTTTACTCTATTTATTGATTTTAAAAAAGTTATAAACACCATTGAAGTCAGCTCACAGTCCCTTTCCCTATCCCTGGTTAACCCAGAACTGATCAAAACCCAGTTTCTGGTTACAATACCAATAATATTATCCAGCAAGCAGGTGACAAGAATAAACTAAGATAATCATCAGTTAATGGAAACAGTATATTGTCTTGATCCACCATCAAATTCTCAGAACTCAGGTACACATGTTTTGATAGAGCTGTATGGCTCTCATTACTGAGAAGAATTTTAAAACGTTTTGAAGTTGATATAAAACCAGTTGTAGATGGACTTTTGCATTCTCCACAAGATAATTTTGTAATTTTGAATAGATCTGTATGGCGCTTCTAGAGTTAATGCTGTTGGTCAGAAATGTAGAATCTTAATAAATGTTTCTTACAATGTTAACTGCATACAAAGGTTATTATGATTTTAACAAACAGCTGGTTACAAAAGCTTGAATGTTTTTAAGGACAGTGCCTACTTATGTTAGTGCCCACATGTTCTGCGCATCACACAAGGCATGGATTACATGCCACATATCTGCTAGGGTTGAAACTGGTGGAATCAACTAAGCTACCAAGTGTACAACTGAAATGTCAGAAAACATTTTCTTTCTGTGACCAAATCAAGTTTAATGAAAATGTCCTAAAACCAAGAACACCAGGATAGCAGCTGGCATATTGCAAACTGTTGTGAAGTGAAGAAAACGATTGCCTGCTAAACTTGAGGCTGTAATCAGCTAATTTCATGCCAATGTACAGCACAAGAAAACAAGGCAGCCAAGTGCAATGAGCTATTAACAAAGTATACATAATTTATATGTTACATAACTGTATGAAGGCATGATGGATCATTGCAGTTATACACACAACTTAAGCAGTTGTAAATTAAAGCCTGAAAAAAATTCAGGCCTGAACGGGATTCAAACCCATGACCTCTGTGATACCAGTGCAGTGCTCTACCAACTGAGCTATCAAGCCATCTGGGAGCTGATCACATTGTGAGTTCGTAATATACCCGTAGATGGTGAAGAATACAAGTGAATACCAGTACATGAAAGGTCATATATTTGAACTGCGGAGAAAGATATGAAGGCATGATTGATCATCGCGGTTATACACATAACTTAACCAGTTTTTAAAATTAAAGCCTGAATTTTTTTCAGGCTCTAATTTCACAACTGCTTAAGTTGTGTGTATAACTGCAATAATCAATCATGTCTTCATATCTTTCTCTGCAGTTCAAATATATGATCTTTCATATATTCACTTGTATTACACTGTACATAACTGTTCTGCTGACTGCAATAGCAGGCTCATAAGCACAGGCAACCCAAAACTAACATGTAACCTAGCAGTTTATAATGCCTGTGCAAATGCACAATGTCTTTGACTCTAGTTCTTGTTATGGGGTTCATTTATACTACACTAACCACTAACTGCTGAAGAACTATATGTAGCTGCTTAATCCTTAGAATATATTTACACTGAAATCAAACTGTAAGCTTCTACATGAAGATAGCATGGTGCATGTGCTTAACAATAATTGCACAATCATTGCGAGCGATGCAAGTCTTTGATTTATTGGGTAGGTCACAGGAAAATTGTCACAGACTATAAAAACGATTTCAAAAAGATGAAACTAACTAGTTTAACTTTTAAGCCTACTGAACATGTGATTAACTTGTTGTGTGCAAGAGCTATGTAGACTGTATTTTTTGCTAAACAGAGAGAGATTAATGTTGCTGTTGTTACAATTATTTTTTTGTTATTAAAAGTTACATAGGAAAGGTGATTTTGTGTCACCACTTGCTATGCATTTTAAAGATTTTTATAAACATTATTGGTTTTGTGTACGTAAAGGCGAATTCTAAGGAAATCTGTGAAGAAAAATTTTTGGTCTTCTTTTTAGAAACAGTTTTGATGTCAGCATTTTTGTTCACCACTTTTGTTTTTTTCACTTTTCTTCTGGGATTCCCATAGGCTTATAGCCCTTGTTGGAATCTTCTATTTCCACTAATTCTACTTGTTCAGTTTTTTTTTATTTCATAGCTCTATTTCAGGCCAAAGGCCTTTGTATCTAGTAGGCACCATTCTTAAAAAGAAAGAAAACAACTGTTCCATATTTTCTGCTCGAAATAATTTGATCAGTTTTTATTCTTTTGACATAAGACTGTTGAAAATTACCTGCACGTAAAAATGACTCTCTCTTGTTTGTTATTGATAAAAGGGCATTCTAAAAGTCGTGATTATTTTTCAAGACTGTTGGATTCTCTGCTGTCAGGTAGTTGCACTCGAGTTTAGACTTCAACTAGCACCTTTTAAACAATAAAGGGACAGCCAGTTTGCTAATGTACCAGAAATGTCAAATGCTAGTTTATTAAATACACCAAAAGAGAAAGGAAAGACTTCACACAGATTACAAACAACAAAGTATCCATTTGGAGAAAAATCTTTAATCAAGGGGTTATCTGTCACCAGTTTCATGCAGCTAACGTAACAATGGCAACCAGTACAAGTGTATGTGAATAATTCTTTTAGAGAAATTGTCTTCATTTATCACCAAGTTCTCAGAACAATGATTATGAAAGGAAAAGTAAGGCAACTAGTAAAGATTGATTAAAGAGGTGTACATAGCGGCCAGTCCTTATACAGAGGGCAAGCATGATCTTAGAGAATATACTTGTATTGTGTTGATATATAACTTTTATCAAAGGAATGTATGGAACTCGTTAGGAGAATTGATATTTTAATCTTGGGACTGAATAGCATATGGCTAGATGCAAATAGAAACAGAACTCGAATAGAACAATTTCGATATATTAGAATTCAGCCTTAAACAATAGACCTCAGTGCGAGGCTCTGGGGAATAACTACATAGTTTGTGGGGTTTATTTCCCAGAGCCTCGTGCTGAGGTCTATTGTGTTAAGCTGAATTTTAATATATCGAAATTGGTCTGTTGTAGCTGTACAAATTACTCTGAAGCTTGTACCATTAACATGTTTTTTGACCTTTTTTCTTTCAGGTTGAAATAAAACGTGAGGAGCTCAAGAAAGGAGGAAAATAAATAAAATTTTGCTTTGTACAAGCGAACAAAAGTAAAAACATTTAAGTCCATTGGCGCGAAAATTGTCTTGGGATTAAAATGTTGCGCTTTTAAAGCGACCAGAAAAAGAAACTAGTAAGTCTTTTACGTGATATTATTTTTTGGTTATTGCGCTTTTAAAGGGGACCAAAACATGCAAAGTCGGAAAATAGCTAAGTCTTTGGGCGGGAAAGTTGTCCTCAGGAAAGGAAGTCTGTGCATTTGAATGGTGTCTGGTTTTGAGTCAAAAATATACTAAGTCTTTTGGCGGGAAAGGTTTTCTCGGTTAAATAGTGCGCTTTTAAAAGAAACCAAACAAAGTCGTAAAAAAAAAACTAAGTCTTTTGGCGGGAAAATTGTCCCTAGAAAAAAAAGTCTGTGCTTTTGAATGGTGTCTGGTTTTGAGTCAAAAATGTACCAAGTCTTTTGGCGGGAAAAATCTTGCCTTGTGCAACGGATTTGTCCCATCAAAATTCAAAGTATATGTTTGTTTTCTGGCTAGACTCTGTTCAAAATCGCAGAATTTTTTTTCTTTCTGGCAACCCTACATAGTCAAAAAATAGTAAAAGAGATAGCCTACATTCCGACTAGTTTCCAGGCCCCTTTTAAAAGCGCAAACTTTTTTACTTATTTGTATGCAATGGAAGACAATAAACAAAAGAAACAATAGTAGTTGTAAAAGTTTTTATTGTTTATTCAATATCCTTCACTAATTACAACACTTTCGATAAGAAGTAAAGTTGTTTACAATGGGCGAGGTACAAGTGATCATAGAACACTTAAAATTACTAAGTGTGGATATCACAACTACTTTCTTGATTAATCAATACAAAGAAAAAAAACTAAGACGAAATGTGAAAAAAATTTTGATGAGTACTGGCGTTTTAAAACGTTATTTTTCAAATTAGAAATTCCAACTAAGAGAAATGAATAAGTCGTGAATGCAAAACCTGGAGCAAAAAAATAAGACGATCATAAAGACAATTACTGCTGTCAAAAAACAGCGTAGTAAACTATATCAACAAAACACGCTTTGCATGTTTTGATTGCAAGGTCTATTACCCAAGTTGTACGAGTTTCTTGATTAATTTAAGAAATAAAAAATTGTTTGATTCATAGGAAACTTTCTCTAAAACGCTTAAGATTTATCAAATCTTTTAAACTGAAGCTTGACCTCCCTTGCTGAAGGAGTAGCATTTGTATTCCTTCCGAAATCCTTGCTAATTTGCAGAGTTTGCAAAATTTAGATTAAAGCACTTGTTAATGATTTTGCAAGGTTCTAGACAATTAGTTCCTGATGAAAACTAATCCTGGTTCTTGTTTACTTATGATTTCTGGTCCCTCGATATTTCAATTTGTTCAATGGTTTTGCGAAAACTTCTGATGATTGAATTTTGTCGTTTAACGAGGAGTCTCGAAGGCGGAATGATTGTTACCAGCCGCCATTAAATTACAGTTACTACCTCTAGTATTAATCTCTGACTATCTTGCCCTGTCCTCCCGAGCTGACTTCGTAAAGACTTCTTGTCTTTCCTCTCCTAGATTGTGATCCACACCATTCAGCAATCAGTATTCACGCTGAAAGAGAGCAAACGTGCGTGTTAAAATCAGAGGAAATTAATTCAACTTGTTTACAATTGGCATGCGACAATGCAATTTGCTTTGTATCTGTATTGATTGTCAGGAATCATATGTGAAATTGATTTACTATCTGTGGTACTTTCGTCATTAACTTTCAAACTGAAGTTTGGCCTTTCCGTGGAGGCAGGGAAGTTGTGTGATAACGACACTTTGTTACTTCTTTGTTGCATTAGTTAAATTAGCTTCGTTATTCTCCGCACTGGTAAACCGACTGATGTATTGATATTGCCAGAAAAAGTGAGATGTTGATCATATTACAGACAAGTTAACTAAAAAGCAAGATAATTTGGAAATCAAACGAGGGCTTCGCGATTGGGCACCTATCTCTATCAGGCATGAAACGAATAAGATTCAAAACAAAAAAAGACGAACAAATAAATTTTAAAAAAAACTGAAAATAACTTTAAAAGCCTCAAATACAATTACCGCAAGCGAAGAGCAAAAGACTCTACACATGACTTAATGTTGTCCGTAGTTGGT
Source organism: Orbicella faveolata (assembly GCF_042242905.1). Lineage (NCBI taxonomy): Eukaryota > Metazoa > Cnidaria > Anthozoa > Scleractinia > Merulinidae > Orbicella > Orbicella faveolata. The sequence continues at coordinate 15,705,684 of NW_028301563.1, forward strand.
GAAAACGTTTTGAAAAACAAAAATAATTAAAATCAACTTTGACACCTAATTTGAATTTTGGTTTAGCACGTGAAAACAGGACCTTTGTAAAATTATCGTGTTTTTGCAAATTCTATATCCACTGTCAAATTAAACCCTTGACGCTTTTTCAACTTTCCTTCCCTGTCATCATTAAAATGTCTGAACTTTTCTGCGAGTTTGAATTTGGCGGGTTTCTGCCACATAAACACGCATGCTAATTATCATAATATTGCGTCAAAATTCTCCATTCTTTAGCATTTTGCATATTTCTTTTGAACCGAAATATTTCAGCAAACTTTTTTCATTACTTCGTTGGGTTAAAAAACATTATAGGAAAGAAAACCTGCGAAACTTTTATTATTCATTGACGACTAATTTTCAGCTTTTTATCACGTTCACTATTAGTTAACGAGCAGTCTGGCTGGTCTTCCCTGAGAATCCCCTTTCGTTTGCTAAAGATTTGTTTACATTCCGATCATACCATTACTCGTAACAAATTTTGTTCATAAAATGTCAAAGCTCAGTAGAAGTTGAAATTGCTCTTTTGATAAAATAAACACCATGTCCTGTAAGTTCCTCAAAATTCTAATCTTCAGTGATCAGTAATTTTAACTTGCCGCGTACATACTAAAGCTCTGTCCGTGTCAATTCGAGTATGCAGAAAAATAGTTTTAAGTTTACTATGGTCTAAAACGTTTATTCATGGTGAATGGTAATACGTAACGATGAATTAATTGAGAAAAGTAGCCTTACATGAGCGAAAGTTGCACGACAAAAAAGAGATTGTACCTACATCACTCACACCATTGAAATGCGAAATGCAAAATTAAAACTCTTTCTGGCGAGTAAGCCAAATACAGTATAATGCCGTCCTTTCCAATAACTAACTGCTCACCGAAAGCAAACCTGAGTGAAATTAACCAAAAGCAAAGAGTACATTTGGCGTACTGCGTTCTACAAAAACCTTGCACTTTTTTTTTTTTTTCAGGAAATCTTTAGCAAATTGAAACGCCTTTTCAGTAGTTTTTGTTTAGCAGTGTAAATGAAAAGGAAGGCTCCGGTTGGCAGCCAGCTCCTTTTGAAAATACGATGTCAAAAACTGACAAGCTCATTACAAATCCAATCATCTCTCCTCCAATGCGTTTTGCTGCCTCGTGATATTTTGCACGATCAGCGCGCAAATAGGCTCCTAAGTAAGATAAATAAACTGAGTTGAATAATTTTTTTGCCACAAAAATTCTGGCTAAGTCGCATGGGTTTCGCATCTTTGATTTTTGATTTATCTGTAAACTTCATAGTATTTTTGAAAGGTGTGAGTCAAATATAAGTTAAAAGAGAAAAGGAGTTTTTCTTTCTTGTGCCTTCCAAAATGTAAAATGTGCATCGCATCTCACGCCTGAACAAATCTAATTTCCCTGAAAAAAAATATAACACTTTTTCGGGTTCTTTAAAGGCTGGTTTCCGTAATAAATCTTTGAGTTAACATTGAGCTAAAATATGATCACGACAGTCTCGAAACCATTCAGGGTTGTTGATGATTTTAATGTGAAAAAAGGAGTTACCACTCCCTATTGATCTTGCAATAGATCCCAACCTCCCCACCCTCCACCAAAAAAAAAAAAAAAAAATTAGAAGATATAGCCACAATGCACTTGAGTTCTACATTTCCTCAGTTATATCTTTGTAAAAGTGCTCAATACCTTATTCTTGCAATATCAATACTATGATTATAACAATTTGTTACTCGATTGACTTTGGTGCCTTGCAATATATATATATATATATATATATATATATATATATATATATATTCAAACAGGCGAGAGCGCATCAAAGTAGCCTGTGTAGCAGCCGTTTCCTTTCCTTTTTCAGGCAAAGAGATGGAACAAGCGAGCGAGAAAGCGGGCGAGCGAAAGAGCACGCCTGGGGTGAGAAAAAACTTTTCAGTTTCGTTCCCTTCGCGTGCTTTTTTGGAAGCGCTGCTACGCAGGCTAGCATCGAAGAGGATTCGTAATGACATAAACCGTATTCCCTCGATTCAACACCTACACCGATTAAATAAGTGCCCCTTTTTGAACAAGTGGCCCACAGAATCATGAAATTTTAAATATATAAAGATCTTTAAACTCGATCTCTCAACGAAACCAGAATGAATGCAAATCAAATTTACCCTAGGTTCTCACCAGAAATTTCTTGTATAGAGAGGAATGCTTCATCGAGATAATAAGGTTAATCAAAACTATAGCAAAATTCTCGACCGTGATTGACTATCAGCAGCCCGATTTGAGCATTAAATGGACAGTGTGGGCGTCATGCTTGTAATTGGACAGTACGCGTCATTTTGCGCGCGCTGTTGCGGTGCACTTTGTCGAGTAGACTGCTGTGTTTGTCAGCATTCATAACGACGTTTAATCGTTCCGCGCTCAATCGATGGTTTGTTCGTTTCTCGAATTTTGTCATAGTTTTGATTAATTGGTAACAGGGCTTCGCGTCGTCCAATTCAGTCTGTAATCATACTCGTGATTAACAAATCGGACGACCGCGAAGCGGGAGTCCGATTTTGTTAATCACTCCACTCAGTCCTATCACCATTATTAATTAATGTAAAAAAAGCTTGTAAACTTACCGTGAAGACGATGGTGATAATGGATCAGACGTGATACTGGTATGCATTGTGGAACTACAGAAGAATAAAACAAGTCAATAAAAAATTGCTGCTGGATAGTTCTTTATCACTGTTGTTTAATAACGTAGTTAGCATCTTTTACGGAGCAATAATATCGAAAATAGACAAGAAAAATTGCCCCCGTACCCCAGCCTCGCATATTTTCTACGCGTCCCAGTTTGTCCCTGGTAGGTGAAGCAAAAATCAGGGGAGTAAGATTTCATGGAGGTAGTTTGCATGCCATCCAAAGGTCACCCTGCCTTCAAGCGTGTGACCCTACAACCAGGGAGCCCCTCTTCTCGAACCAACCTCACTTCTCGTGTAAACAGTTCGCTGCTATTTATATTGAAATGTTTAAAAAGCTTTCACGCCGGGGGCAGTGGGGAAGGGGGAAGAATCTGTATTGAGGGAAGCCATCTAACCAGGGAGAATATGTTTTCGTCGTAAACAGGCTATCATGTTTCACGTGCCTGTCATGTTTCACAGACTGTCATGTTTCACGTGAAGTTGAAGCGTGATTTGATTCTTGTTTACGTCAGTATGCATTCTTATAAAAGAGTTACCTAGCCATACTCTGACAAGTACAAACAAAAACATTTCTTGAAATACCTATCATAAAATAACATCAAAAGCCCTTTGCAAACTTTGTTTTGCCTTGAAAAGGAAAAACAAAAACAAACGGAAAATAAGCCTAATGACTAAAATCAGTGGTGCCCTATTTGTTATAGACAACAGAAATAACACTGACAAACAAAAGTTTTAAAACCACGACAAACCAACACATTTGAACTAACTACACAGTTATGTTTACCTGTTCGACACGTCTTTGGTCAAGGGAGCAAGTGAAGACCTACATGTATCAGAAATAAGCAGTTGTGACAACGCAGCCATTTCTTTCGATCCTCTTGCATAGCAGGCCTAAAGTGCAAAAATACATTGAAATATAAATAAAACTTAAAACACAGTGAGCCTCAAAATAAAGAGCACGCAAATTATATCTTGTATCAAACACTGATTGTTCACTTGCGACTCTAGAATTTATGGTTTAAATAATAAGGGCTGCGAACTTGTTGGAGGAATTCAAAATACCCACTGTGGACCTCGACTTTAAATTTTACGTTGCCCAGGGTTAGTCGTAAAACGAAATTTAGATCATGTTCGCCGCGAGGAAAATGAAATGTCCCGCAAGCGTTTCAGTGATTGAGCGCTTATAACTTTTAGCATAAACACAAAAAAGATTATGCCTATATTCAAGGTAAAGATAGAAAAAAGTCTTGACAAAACTAATGTTCAAACTTATACGACAGTGATGACAAAAGTTGCCACCAACCCGAAAGTATTCCACCGGAAGACTTCACAGCAGAAGAAGGACAGAGCAAGTCGGACTGAACCTCCAGGATTAAACACGTGCAGCTTCTGTGTTCGCTAAATCATCAGTACAGGTTGAACATGTCGCTGTTTCGGTCCAAAATATCGCCTCTTGTTTAGGAAGCGTATTTGTCTCTCCTTACATCGTAACTTTCTTTTTTTATAAGCTTTGCATGGCAAAACTCTCTAGGTTTCGCAGTATAAAGGGAGCAAGAACTCCACGAAGGTGATGGCAAACTGACCTTGTAATGAATAAATTATTAAAGCCAGCGTGCGCTTTTGGAAATAATTTGAGCTAATTTGAAATGTAAATTTGCAGCATTGATCGGTTTCCCGCCAGTTTGTTACACTTCTTAGCAGTTTATTATTTTATTATTATAGGAGTAATTTTTAGGAGATGAAGTTAATTGTAACTTTAAAAAACCCATCATGAAGTCTTCATCAGGAGGGAAACGGTTTAGTTTTGTCTAGTTTGTCCCGGTTTTGGAAGATCTGCAAAGCTGAAGAATGCGGCGACAGGGTTTCAAAGAGACGAGGTGGGATTCATTATAGATGGAAAGGAATATTGCAAGGCCTTTAGCTTTGAAAACATCAAAAGAGTACCAGAGAAGCAGTGAAATTAAAGGAGACGGCAAATTAAAGGTTACTCTTAAACATGGAAATTCGCCCGGAGAGAACTAAAACTATTGTTATCTTCAAGAGCAAATTCAAGAACGAAGTGGGCTTCACGGTTAGAAGCCGGCTTTTTTGAGGGCATTGCATGTTCAAGTGGCAAGACGATTTCCACTTTTAACTCTATATCACGTTTTTAAGCCCTTTTCAACACACCCAGGGCTGAGATAGTAAAATCCGGCCGCGCTGAGAACCAATCAGATTGCAGGATTCGTTACAGTGCCATCTTGGAAAAACATAGGCAACAACATAAGTCTCGGAGATATATAGGAGCATGCATGGAGCTGTTTACAGTATTGATTTGGTTAATTTGACAAGTTTTTTTGGTTGCGATGTACAGCAAGAAAGAAACTGGGAATTTATAATGTACATAGGATGTTACATCGGTAATGGTAAGATAGCTAAATGGGAAGCCATAAAATGTTTGACTGAACAAACTACAGTAATCTGACGCGTCTCCAGATTAATGTAGATACCATCTTATTTTTTTCTTAGATTCGTTCTTTGATAAAACCCACACTGTGATTGGTGTGACACGTGCACATGCATAACTCCCTCACTCACCGATCACATAGCCCTTCCAACCCCCAAGAGGAATTTTTGCTCAAAAATACTCAAGTTAAGAGACCTTTTCGCATTTTATACGAGTCGTAAGTTTACCCTTTTTACACAACTCAACACAACAACACTAATAAAGTGTATTATCATTTGTCTCACGATGTAGTCACGTGAGATGTAGATCGCGACGTTTCGACTGCTTACTGCTAGTCTTCTTCAGGCGATAAGGTCGACTGATTGCACGGTATCATTTATATCACAAAGGTCGGCTGTGGTTGGTGCATTTCGATCCTCCTATTGTTCCATTGTTCCGGCGAGTAGCTGTTCCCTCAGTGGTCCGCTGTTGTACCGTTCTCCTGTTGCTGTGTTTTTTGATCGTGGGCATTCGTGCTTCAGGAATTTCAATTCCGCTATCCCTGTTGCTGTTATTAGGCTGAAGTCTTATGTGAATAGCTTCCTTGACCCTACGTGTGTACTAGTGAGGATCTCGATCAATAAACTTGACCTCATTCCAGATAGGATAGTGGCCGGTCTCGTGAGTGTGTTCAGAAACGGCGGAGGTCTGGGTACCGGCGAGTCGTATATCCCTGTCGTGTTCTTTGATCCTCTCCTGCATAGATCTCCCTGTTTCCCCGATGTAGACTTTGCCGCACTCACACCACCCTCAGTCAGTAAAGCGCGGTATTGTGAAGTGTCTGTACAACCGGGCTAAACGTCTCGTGACCAAACCATCAGTAATCGTTGGAGAGAAGAAACATCTGTCATCTGTACTTGTTTCTAACGGATATCTCTCCTCTTTTGTACAGAGTATCACAAAGGCACGAACAACCCCAAGAAGAAAGCCCGTCGCGGAATTTAAATCCACCGCCGTTTTACCTTATGTCCACAGAGTTTCGGAGTCTCTCCGCCGCTGCCTAGAACAACAAGGCATTCGCACGCTCTTCAAGTCCGACACGACACTTCGGTCACACTTAGTGCGTCCAAAGGACACCGTCAACCCGGCTAAACAAGATGATGTTGTCTAGAGGATTTCCTGTGAGTGCGGCAAAGTCTACATCGGGGAAACAGGGAGATCTATGCAGGAGAGGATCAAAGAACACGACAGGGATATACGACTCGCCGGTGCCCAGACCTCCGCCGTTTCTGAACACACTCACGAGACCGGCCACTAACCTATCTGGAATGAGGTCAAGTTTATTGATCGAGATCCTCACTGGTGCACACGTAGGGTCAAGGAAGCTATTCACATAAGACTTCAGCCTAATAACATCAACAGGGTAGCGGAATTGAAATTCCTGAAGCATGGATGCCCACGATCAAAAAACACAGCAACAGGAGAACGGTACAACAGCGGACCACTGAGGGAACAGCTACTCGCCGGAACAATGGAACAATAGGAGGATCGAAATGCACCAACCACAGCCGACCTTTGTGATATAAATGATACCGTGCAATCAGTCGACCTTCTCGCCTGAAGAAGACTAGCAGTAAGCAGTCGAAACATCGCGATCTACATCTCAAGTGACTACATCGTGAGACAAACGATAATACACTTTATTTTTACATCTACCACGATGAATAACAACAACCTTTTCCTCGACACAACAACACTACTGAACCGAAAACAGAAAGAAAGAGAAAAAAACCTCTCTGACACGTTGAAAGTCTGATTTAATTAAATTGCACTTTAACTTGGTGCCACGCAGTCTTCAAAGAACGTTTGAACAGTTTTCATACTTTTTATCTTTAAAAATATTGGACTGAACAGAATGTCATAAAATGCCCACGAAATAAAAATAAACTGCTACTGCAAAGACGTAAAAACCGTCCAGAAATGAAAGCTTTTTTTGTTTAATATCCTGGGAACAATAGCCGATAACTTGTCAGCTATCTAATTGAATTTACTCCCATATGCATTTGTAACTAAAGATAGCAAACATCTCGTGGGAAAGAGTGGTGACGATTCGTCAGCTCTAATTGAATTTACTCCCTTGTGAAAAACAAGAGTGTCAAATTACCCTTTGCAACTAAAAAATAAAAATATCTCGTTATATTTGCATGCAACAAGAACAAAACAATCGTCACCTGCACTTACTGTTGTAAACGTTCGAACTGTTTCAAATGTAAATAGTCTCGTCTCCTTTAAAACATGTCTTAAGAACAAGAAGCGACGATTCGTGACCTCTAATTGAATTTACTCCTTGTGAAAAACAAAAGTATCAAGTTACCTTTGTAATTAAAAATAAAAATATCTCGTTGCATTTGCATACTGTAACTCACGAACTGTTTCAAACCTCAAGGCTCATCTCGTTCGTAACTAAAATCCTCAGCCTAACCCACAGAAAATGTCAAGGTAAGCCCAATATATGAATACTTCCTCCTCTTTTATGGGAGAATAAATATGGCCGTTCTAAACTGTGTCGGGATCAAATTTTCTCACATACCATTTACCTTTACAACAAAAAATTTGATTGGCTGTTTATAGTAGACCCAATCTGATTGGTGTGACCTACATACATCTCTCACTTACTCACTCACTCACTCACTCATCCATTGACCCGTCAATAACATACCCGACGCGCCGACTAAGAGGTTTTTTTTTTTACAAAAAAGAATACTCAAAAATGAAACCATTTATCGTTTGCCGGAAAAAGATGACTGTTACTGCTGCTTAAATGAATCATAGGCATGCAAGGCGTGCAAGAGTTATTTTTTTGTGAACTAAAAGTCTCGGAGATAGGAGCATTCATTATTTACAGTAATGATTTGGTTAATTTGACAAGTTTTTTTGGTCGCGATGTACAGCAAGAAAGAAACTGGGAATTTATGATGTCCATACGATGTTACAATAATAACGGTAATAGTAAGATAACTAAATAGTAAGCCATAAAATGTTTGACTGAACAAACTACAGTAATCTGACACGTCTCTAGATTAATGTAGATACCATCTAATTTTCTAGCAGGCAATTTGATTCGTTCTTTGATACAACCCACACTGTGATTGGTGTGACACGCGCACATGCATAACTCCCCCAAGAGGAATTTTCCTCAAAAGTACTCAAGTTGAGAGGACTTTTCGCATTTTATACGAGTCGTAAGTTTACCCTTTTTACGCAAGACAACGCAACAACACTTCTTCACCGAAAATAGAAAGAAAGAGAAAAAAACCTCTTTGACACGTTGAAAGTCTGATATCCTATCAGATATCCTGGGGACAATAGCCGATAACTTGTCAGCTCTCTACTGGAATTTACTCCCACATGAAAAACAAAAGTGTGAAGTTACCACTTGTAACTAAAGATAGCAAACATCTAGTGGGAACAAGTGGTGACGATTCGTCAGCTCTAATTTAATTTACTCCCTTGTGAAAAACAAGAGTGTCAAATTACCCTTTGTAACTAAAAAATAAAAATATCTCGTTATATTTGCATGCAACAAGAGCAAAACAATCGTTAGCTGCACTTACTATTGTAAACGTTAGAACTGTTTCAAATCTAAATAATCTCGTCTCTTCTAAAACATGTCCTAAGAACTAGAAGCGACGATTCGTGACCTCGAATTGAATTTACTCCTTGTGAAAAACAAAAGTATCAAGTTACCTTTGTAACTAAAAATAAAAATATCTCGTTGCATTTGCATACTACTAACTGATGAACTCATCTCGTTCATAACTAGCCACCATTACACTGAACATTATGCACTCTAAAACAACCCAATGTATTTATATAACTGTCATACTCCGCTGCAAACCGGATTAAATATCACAAACCGGCAACATACACGTCAGTCTTTATTTTTCAATTACCAGCCGAGTCCTTGTGTTTCATACAATAAAACGCTGAAGACTTCATATACCTCACTTAAGTTATCTTGAACAAAAATAATTTCCTTTTTCTTCAACTACAATTCGTGTTGATTATTAATGTGAATAAGCGAAAACCCTGATAACATTGAGGAGAAAAGATTTAGTTTCATTAAAACGTATCTTCTCATTCCAGTAGTAAACAAGAACTATTATAGCTGTAAAATCGTCACAGAATAATATCTTTTTGTTCTATTGACGAAATTAATCGTAGTCTTTTCGCTTTTGACATTGAAACTTATCAATGGATGCTGAAATTAACGACACGCCCGGAACACTCATTACGAACTCTGCAGCAATATTTAGGTTTCAATACAACACGCAAACGATTTGAACCTGGTCACAACCTCTTCACATTCCCAGTAGTGCATTCCGCCCCCCTAAAATACAATTGATCCTACCATAGAAACCACATCCACTTGTTTTTCATTCACATCTTAAGTGTCATTGTCTCAGAAAGTGTTCCAGGGGCCAAAAGTTGTGATCAACCGATTTGGCTGAAACTTGGCACAGAAGTTGGGTGCAATGAGATATTTCAAAAGCCAATTTGGCTAACTTCTCTAACTTTTAGTTTTGGAGTTTCAGGGGGGGGGGGTGTCATTTTTTTGCCCTTTGAACACCAAAAACCCAGCCTTCCAGGGGACATTTTGAAAGTGCCATAAAACCCAATAGGTAAATTGTGCTTCCAAATGAATTTGACCATGAACTTTACTATAATAGAGCTTTCATTTCATACCTGTAACTTTGTCCTCGAGGTATTGTACAGAGAGGAGCCTGGGCTAGAGTTTGGCAAAAATTGATGTCAAAATTACAACCCAAAATTGCCATTTTTGAAAAAATCAGTGTATCTACCTGCCTTCTGGCATAACTTTCGTACCCATACCATTATTTACTTTAGTGACTCAGTTATCAGAATCAGTTGAGAAAAATTTGGCTTATCGAAGTTTGTTGAATTTTTGCCACAAACACTCCATGCCCCATGTTGTTCTCGGTAGCCCCGAGTTCAGCTTCTCTCCTGCCCTTGTAAATAGCCAACTGGTCTGCCCCCCGCCAGTTGGGATTCTAAACCTAGTTATGTTTATTTAAATATTTATTTATCATTGTTTGTTTACATTGGTCCTGAAAAGCCCCAATGGGGAGTGGCCAATTAAGTAGGGTTTAATTTAAATGTTCCGTCGAGCATCACTATACCCTACCGAACTTGCCAAACTACCGTGTTCAAGGATAAATTTCTGTTCACACGGTTGTTATGGCTTCCAGTGTTGCCTTGATGGAAAGAAATACCAAAATCAATCATGTTTTCCGGAGGATGGTCTGGGAGGTTATAATGTTTATAAATTGCTCTAAAGGCCTATCTGTCGTGGTTTTCGGTTTTTTTTTACGTCTCCTAAATGTTCGTGGAAACGATCTCTTAGTTTTATTCCCGTCTACCAATGTAAAGCATTTAGAACAGAATGCACCAAAGAACCATTTCTTAATTTTATTTGTATTTTTAGCGATAGAGAGGTGGAATAGCTTACAAAAGAGGATTTGCGCTACCGATATTATGTGTTGAATCTACAAAAAAATTATCCTAGTAGATTGTCAAATATTCTATAATAAGCCAAAGGGAAATTGATTTTTGGTCAGGACAGGCCTCCTTGGCCATCATGTTCTCTCTTCTCAAAACTTGCCAAGCTAAATCCTTTATAAAAAGCTAACAAGAATTTACGACTCAATCATTGCTAGAGCATCAAACGAAGTCGTACAAGTATTGCACGATATCAAACTGCAGCTGTTTGGCAATCTCTGAAATAGAAAGGAAGTTCACGAGGCATTTGTACTTGGGACAGTCTATCTGATCATCAGATGTGATCTGAGCCAGCAGGTTCAGTGAGACAAGCGAGGAAATCTGACAAAGAATATTGGCCGATGGAGCGACGTTTTCTTCCACAATGCTGTAAAATATGGCCATCAATCTGTCCAGCTGAAAATTCTTCGGACCTGTCACAAAATAAAACCAAAGTCAACTCCTTGAACACATGTATCAACAGGTCAGAGCATCTCTTGCATTTTCTGTACTAAGAACTCACTTGACTGACTGTCTTTTGTAAGGGTCCTAAGAGACCGTGCAGGTACAGATTAAGCGTCGGATCAAGTGTCTCATACCGTCGGAGTTCTGTCCCGTTTCCGTAGCGTGAAACGACTAGGGATTTTTCTCTCCTACGCTTTTAAAAGGTCTTTAAGGTCATTCCCCAGTATTGCATTGCGCATCCCTACTGCGCATAACTTCACGCGTGAATAGCGCGCGCGCATTAAAAAAATGGCGGCTTTTTCTTTACGGCTGGACCTCGCCATAGAGGTAAATTGTCATTTTCTCGCAAACGAGTATGGTGACCTATCATTTTTTTCTGTTGTTTTTAATTGAGTAATAAATTTCTCTGTGTAAATTAAATATGGACCAATTCTCAGTGCAGAACAAAAAACAATCGTCGGAAACGTAAATTTAGCAAGCAATCGTGACTACAATCATGGTGCTAATATTATAAGGATTTATTGGGTATAAACAAGGTGCTGTTGCTCATAAACGAACATGGGGACCCATCATTTTTATTTCAAAATTTAAGTTCCTGTAATATAAACAATCAATAGGCAAACTTTCACAAAAATCTCAGTGCAGGTTCTATTTCAGTGGAATGCCCTTAAAGGCTTTAAATTTAAGACCGTGATGAATTGAGAACATAAATAACGGCATCTAGAGAAACAGCACAGTTACGGCCCTCTACCGAAAGCGTAGCGTTGCATGTGGGGGGACTTGCATGACAGGAGAGCCCAGAACTGGACTGGTCCAGCTCTGACCCTATTGCTGTCGCGTTACGTTCCCGTGACAGAGAGAGGGCCAGAACTGAACCATGTAAGGTCTCCAGGAGTTAGTTTTGCGAGGATAACGGTGCTTAATAACAATGCCACATTTGATTTATATTCTGACCTGTCAGCTGTGTGTTGGATTTCTTAGCTTTCGCTGCCGCCTTTGCTCTGTTACTCAAGCCTCGTCGTCCCTGTTTGGTAAAGAACCTCCTGTCTGTGTGAGCAGGATTGTAAGAAGCCAGGTATGACGCTATCAAAAGGTACTTGGCGTAGTATGGCAACTCGATGTGTGAACGAACAGAAATACCTACAGAAAGAGATTGCCAAATTTAAGTGTTTATTAATAATTAGCTTCAAAGTAGCCAAAGTGATTTTTTGCGCATGTACAGTTTTTGTATCAAGAGGTAAGAGATGGGTCACTAGTCTATCACAATTTTTATGCTGTAAGCGCTTCTAATCTCGCCGTTTTGACTGAGCTGATAAAAAAGGTGATAATTATGAGAAAAAGAATTTACTGCAGCTAATCTTTTAGCAGCTAATCTGGGCAAGGACTGGATAATTATTTCCATGTGTACATCTGGTGGCCATTGTACATGTGGAGCCAAAAAACATAAAGGGCTGCGCTCCTTCTCTCTAGGATCTTTTCCTCTCTCCCCCAGCCTCCCCTGTTGGCACTTGCCTGATCAACATGCAAGTGCTTTCTAAAGGTACAAGTCTAAAATAATTTAAGTCACAACCCTGTCTTTGATTTTTGGCCTTTCAAAAAATGTTTAAGCAAGTCTCAAATTTTACCATTCATTATTCATTTTACCATTCACACCATTCCTGCATGGTGGAATGGTGTGTATTAATATCTACTTAAATCTTTAGTTTCAGTAACATCAATCTCCCTCTCCCCCCCCCCCCCCCCACTGTTTTTAGAAAATACTCATATCTCCCCCAATTTGTGCAACTTTGCAGATGCAAAAACAGAACTTCATGACTCAAAACAAAGTTTTGCAAGATTCGAAGATCACAAAACGTTTCTGAGACTCAGGATTTTCTACGTGAAGGATTGTACCATTTGTAATGCATTCCTGCATGTGTTATATCTGTAGATGTTACATGTGTACATACTTAACAAAAATCCTAGAAGTGGATGAAAGCACATTTCTTACCCTGCCCTGGAAGGTTCTCACAGCCAGTCTGTGTGTCTTGCCCAATAATGTTCTCCCACTGATTGCTGGACACCTCCCTAAGGTAAACTGTATGGAGGGCCTTCTTCAGATGAGGCTCAATATTCCGCCACAGTTTGCGACTGTCTGTCAACTGTGCCTCACCAGAAGTGATTGGCTCACAGTATTTTGGAAAATGAAGAAGAGCCTGAATGGCAAAAATGTGCATTAAATAATATCATGTCCACCCTGGACATAAAGGAGCAAACATTTAGATGCCAAAGTAATTATATATAAATTTCGAAGGTCTGCTATTGAACAATCCTTTGGATGGTCATGGCCAAAATAAGTGAACAAGAGCATGAGACAAAGAACACTGTGGGCTTGAGATTTATGTAATCATTCCCCTCTATCAATTAAAATGGTTGATTGTTTTGGCCTACTTTTGGAGAATGCCTGATATGGTGCCTGTTTTTGACAGTCTGGACACTGGCACCTCCTGTAAACTAGAACCTAAATGGTTTATGTACATTTGCCATGCTATGGTAAAAATTAGATTATCTGTTTATCATCCGCTAGATTCATAGGTGGTGATTAAAGCTTCTGTTTGTAGCAAATTATGTATTCAGTGATTCCAACCCAATGGTGCCTGGTGTGCTAATTTCCCCCACAAACTCCCTTTTAGCAATCTACAATACTCCTAACTCAAAATAAAAGCCACTCACCAGATGCCGCAGCTCATTCAAATCCTTACACACTGAATAAAATACACTCATGAGAAGCTGGCAGTATGCTTTGAAAAATTCCTCAGGATATGTTGCTGGGCAATCTCTTGCCATGATCTGCAGCACTTCAGTCTTTGAATAATCCAGAAAATGCATAACAATAGGCTCATAAAATCCTGTTCCGACTTGGAACTTCTCCCATACAATCTGACTTAGCAAGATCACACAGATATTGAGCTGCGTAAGCTCCTGAAGTCTTAAAAATGCAGGAAGCATGTTTGCCTCAATGTCTCTTAGTCTCTCTGCTTTGTCCAGAACAATGTAAAACGTTTCGTTTGCAAGGTCCTTTGATAAAAGGTTATGTTTCAGATGTCGCAAGAAGTCTGTCATGTTGTCGCATTTCGGTGAGGCAGTTAAATCATCTTCTTTGTCTGAATCTTGCAACTGGTATAGAACATGTTCAAAAATCAATCTTGCTGTAAAGCTCTCCACACAATTCACCAATACATGTGGAAGCTGTATCGTTAAACAAAGGAAAGAAAAAGAGCAGTAAGAAATTTAGTCAGTTCAAACTCTCCCCTTTATATAACGTAAGTCAGGGCAAGGTCCAACATTGCAGTTTCCCAGCATAGTATGACGGGACGATAAGCCCCATTTATTTAGTTCTTGAGTTACAGTATCTCTATCTGTTGTTGTTAATTTAAGTGCTGTACATCACTTTCCCAAGTTTAGGCTGGAAATAAAAATATTGGAACACCCTGAGCTGTCCCAGATAAAGTGTTGCCTCTCTCTTTTCTGACCTCTCTAAACTGGATCAGTGTGGCAATTGCTCTATGATCTGTCAGTTCTAGCCTGCCCATCACCCCCAGAGGCATTTGTTGGGCATGCTCTCCAGTGGAGCCAGGTCATTTATACAAATCCCCACAGTGTAGCTCTGGGAAGAATGCAAATGCCTGACCTATGGAAGAAGCCCAAAATTTTGGTGATTGGTCAAGACGCGGTGCGTTCCTTGTGGTATAGTGATTCCAAGCTAAACACAGAGAGTGGGACTTGGATTTGCTTGAAAGTGTAGGACTCCAATGAGGTTCATTAAATCAGTAGTTTTGTGTTGATAGCAATTAGGAAATTTACAAATAAAGAACAAAAGATGTAGTATTTTAAAAAGTGAACGATCAAAAAATATTGTTTTTGACAATGCACCATCCTAGGGCTGACTAGAGCTCTGTTATAGCAAATACCCTACCCTGGGGCAGGAAAAATTGTCAAATGACAGACAAATAAGCGGGCTTGGAATTGACCGAGCATTATATTTCATTTGATTACGATATTGAAGACTGAAATAGTTATTTTATAATATACAATTTAAATCGAAAAAGCGTTAAAGAGGGTAAAACTCTCAAGAAAAATTTCAACTTAATAAATTAAGTTTTACAAACTCTCACCTCTAGATCTTTCAGCAAAGTTTGCACAAGAAAAGATTTCCCGGTAGCGGTGTGTCCACACACAAATATCGCAGGACAGGAATATGACTTCCTATCTCCCAAAAGAGATAACAGTGTATCTATTTCAATCTTTCTGCAAATAACTTTGCTGTAAAGATTCTGCAGACTGTCTTTACTGTATCCTAAGAACCCACCATTTGCCGCCATGTTGGTTTTGAACCAAAAGACCTGGGGAGAGTAGCCAAAAGCGCTGCTCTCAAGGGCCTAGGTGCAAGTACACTTGTCATGACATCACCTATGGGTTTTACTCAGCTAATAAGGGAATTAAAACCCACTCTAAATGATAGTGTAAGCAGCGAAAAGTTTTATCTTTATTAGTTTGCATTGTTTATATGCAAATTTTTCTCAGCTTCTGTCATTGTAATTGTTAATTAGTTACTTATTTTAAATTGAAATTTAGTTGTTACTTCTATTCCTAACGGTTACTTCTGAAGATGTATGTTAAAACATACGAAACGTCAAGTAAATGAACTTTGTTTTTTAACATGCGTTTTATTGCTATATTTATCACCGCAGTTTGCGTGTTATTTCTTATAGTTAATAATTTTTCATTTTTTTTTTTAATGCTGTTATGTTGCGCAACCCAGCATTTCTGGATCTGAACGATTTTTGGAAACAACACAACGTTTTTTAAAAACATGTTTCAACAGAATCTTCTGTCATCTTCAGTTTAAATTACAAAGTAGCATTTTGCGTACACTATATATTCAACTCTGTACTTTGTAATTTGAACTGAAAATGACAGAAAATTCTGTTGAAACATGTTTTTGAAAGATGTTGCGTTGTTTCTAAAAATTTTAACATGTCTGCCACTATCTGAACGATTAATGTTAATAACACGTGTGCTTTTATGCAGTGGCGGATCTAGGGGAGGGGCCCTCCACTTATTTTGGGTGGAAAAAGAAGAAATGACTGAAGGAAGAGAAGCCAATAGGGCAAGTAAATCAAAACCGCCCCCCTCCCCCTTAGTTCAAAGTCTGGATCCGCCACTGTTATGTCCATATGAAGCTACAGTACACAGTACCCTAAAAGCTACAACGAGCACCTCCGTCCTTTTTTTACGGGGGTCCCTCCCCCTCGGGGTGTGAGACTCTTTTCTTAACTTGCCGTACAAGGTTTTCATTGCCAGTCTGTCTGTCTTGCCCAGTTATCTCCCACAGATTGCTGGACACCTTCCTTTGGTAAGGGGTATGGAGGACAATTGCGTCAATTGCGTCTCGCCAGAAGTGATTACAGTATTTTGGAATATGAAGAAGAGCCTAAAACGGCAAACAAATGAGCAATGAATAATTATTTAAATTATTCATATTCTTGATTTGTATCACTATGGTACAGTTCGAACACCTTGGGGAGGTAAAGAAATGAAACACGTTATTCTGCTCTGCACTTCTCTGTCTTCTCTGAGGGGATTACAGGATTTTACGGTAGGCGATTTGAGATACGGACCACAGAAGGCGGTTCCCTGTAGGGGAATCTGTGGGCATCCAGTCCCCCGAAAATTTGTTAAAATTGAGGTCCTCAGAAATGGGATTTCCGCATTCTGAGGCCAAGTCAGCGTGTTATAATGTCTCAATTGTTAATTTAGGGGTTCGACAGAACCCCCGAACCATTCCCCCCTAGATCCGCCCCAGGACCTGGACTGAATACATACACAGGGTAAAAATTCTTCAAGGTCAGGGAAAAGTCAGAGAATCGTATTCTGAGACAGGAAAAATTGGCATTTTAAAGAAACGTCAGGGAAAATTGAAATTATAGCACTGCTGGCCATAGAAGAAACATTTTAGGTCACTTGTGATGGCTCAATGCTGCTTCCCCTTTCTTTCAGCAAAGCTTGCACAAGGAAAGATTTCTGTCGCAGGGCAGGAATATGACTTCCAGTCTCCCATATGAGATGACAGTGTATCTAATTCAGTCTAACTGGAAATAACTTCGCTGCAAAGAGTCTGCAAGCCTCGGGTCTGCAATGTTACTGTTGAACGAAAAAAACTGGGGAGAGCAGCCAAAACTTTCTAGGGGTAGTTTCAAGTACACTTCATGCTGTCCTGACTAAACATTGTTTGATTTCATTTTGTTGTTGTTGTTTTTATTTCCTTTGAAAGGAAGTTGCAGGACACATCTTTTCAGTGAAGTTATATTTCTGTAAGGATTCTTGAAGAAAAACGAGTTTATAAGTGGTTACTTGAATGTAAGGTTTCTCCCCACCCCACTACCGCTGAGCAGAAGTGTTACAAAATCAAAATGGCGTCCATGTTGTTCACGGCGGTGTATTTTCTCTTGATATCTTTGTGCCTAGCTGCCTTTACTCTCGCTTTTTGCTTTTTGGTCTACCTGCATCATAAACATAAGACACTTGACCACATTCCAGGCCCCAAACGGGACGGATTTTTGTGGGGAAATGTCAAGTTACTCCAACGCTTGAAAGAAGAGAACGACTTGAATGGATTTCAAGTGTTGAGACATCTGGTCCAAGAGCATGGCCCTGTCATGATTATTTGGATTTTTCATATCCCACTCGTCCACGTTTCAGATGCTGATATAGTCAAGAAAGTGCTTATAACGTCGAATTTTCCCAAAGATGCCTGGTCTTACGATCGACTTGGCTATCTCTTCGGAGAGCGATTTATGGGGAAAGGGCTTGTTACGGAGACAGACCATGAGAAATGGAAGATCAAACGCCTTGCAGTGAATCCTGCATTCCACAGGAAATACTTGAAGGAACTTCTGATCCAGTTTAACTCAAGTTGTGACGTGTTTTTGGCGAGGCTGACTGACTTAGCAGATGGAAAGACCGAAGTGAAAATGGCGGATGAGTTCAACAGAATTACTTTGGACATAATTGGAAAGGTAAGGCAAGAGTACATTTGGTAATGTTTCACAATTTGTTTTGTGATCTCAAATAATGACCCAGATGGGGACATTGTAAAACATGCACCCCCCTCCCCTCCCCCCTACAGAGGGCAGATTTCAGACAGCCCAGTTTTCTGTTGTCGACACCTTTGAAGTTTTCAACTGAGAGGTGCAAAATTATGTTGTCTCCTTTGAAAAAAATTCTCCAAGAGGCCCTGTGGTTTAGGTTGCCCTCCATAGGGAGGGGTTGGGGGTGTGGATAAAAAAGGGAAAGACAAGTGTACACATGCAAGGTGCAACACTGAAGAAACCACTTGAGATGAATGAATCTCTCCTCACAGATTATGCATCTGCAGCTAATTTGTCAGTTGTGTATACATCTACTGTATTATCAAAACATGATGAACAATAATTATTATTGTATCAAAAGGAGTGAGTTCTAGATGCACAAAAGCAGATCGTTTAATTATCATCATGAATTATCCAAGCACCCACAGATAAGCGCCAGCCTGATGGGCAGCTTATCGTGTGTAGATTTCACCTTACCTTCCTTACATTATACATCAAGATGGATTATCCATCTCATTTTGTCTGTTTAAGTTCATTGGTCTAGATGCACTAAAAGTAGACACTTCACCCTGACATGAAATTGATTTTGTGCCCATAGTTTTAGTGAGAATTTGCATTCATAATATTATTTTTGTAATCAGACGCACCAAACAAAACTTGTCCAAGTTCATCCATGCCAGAGGGTGCTTTTCATTGCTACCCTTTGTGCCAAATTATATACAAAACTGTTGGTACACTGTCAGTTGACTGTTGGCTGACTCTCAGCCATCTGTCAGCCATCTATTAGATCTAATGGCTGTTTATCGGCATACTGTTTGGACTGTTGTTGTCAACTGCTTTTGAAAGGGAACAATGACTCTGTGAGCCAACTACTTAATTAGTAACCCATCATATTGAGTAGTGGAGATAGTTTAGTTAAATTGGTCTATTTCTTTTCCAGGTGGCCTTTGGAATTGATTTAAATGCGATTGGTGACCCTGATTCTCCATTCCCCACTGCCATAAGGGAATGTTTAGCAGCCCCAATTTGGTGTCTATCTCATCCACTTCATGCGATTGACTTTACAAGTTATGGCTATCAAAATTCAGTTGTGTCTGCAGTTCACTTCTTACGAGATACAGGAAAGAAAATCATTGATGAAAGAAGAAAAGCCTTAACAAATGAGGAAGAGGTGCCTTCAGATATTCTCAGTTATATCCTTAAGTCTGTAAATGAAGACACTGATCTGGACTACGAAGAACTGCTTGATTACTTTGTCACTTTCTTTATTGCTGGTGGGTATTTCTTATTATTATGTACTCCACATTTTTCTTTATCTTTCAGTAGTAGCCACTCAGCTGAGTCCTGTTGGAAATCTGCAAATCTGATTGGTTCCATCATCGTTTTCTATTCACTGGTTGTCAATGATCTTGTGCATGCTGCTCTTGAACCTTCATCGTTCTTAACTTTAGGCTCAAAAATACACAAAGTTGTAGGTTTGGTGAACTGTAATCCTTTGCAGTGTCTACTTAAACTATTAGACAACTCACCCTTGTTTTCTATGAGTGCTACCCTTCATTGACTATTTGCCCATAGAAAAGTAGTCTGACCCATAGTTACATGTAAATATATAAGATTACATGTTGCAATTTAACTTACATGTACATGTAGTCAGCAGAATGGTGTTTGACAGTTAAAATGTATCCTCCAGTTACACAACTGTTGCATGTGTGAGAGGAGTACATTAAAGATTGCAGCATCGGTAGATTTTTTTATATATATACTTAAAGATGATTTCTGGCCGTACTACACAGTCTCAGCACCCTAATGTTTATAGAGATTATAAATCTCACTCAGTGGAATGCGAATCGATGTTATTCATTACAAACCACATACCTTATCTTTGAGGACTTTCAAATTCTTTTTCCAAAAGCCTCATTGATTTTTACAGCTGTGAAGGTCTTTCATCAAGTGATATGTAATGAGAAAGAAATGAAGCAGCATAAAACTTTGACCGCTTTGTATCCATAATGGCGGTTGTTTTGAAACTTTGAATTTACCTCATGTAAGTACAGTTGCTGTAGTTGCAAAATGTTTACATTTTGTGATGTTTTACATGAAACAAAACAAAAAACGTAAACAAACTCTCAAGAGTGTGCAGTATGGACTGGAAATCATCTTTATACTTAATCAATTCAATAATGTACAAGTATTGCTATTTGAGTTGCTGCACTCCCATGCAAACATCTTGAAGCAACTGCTTCAAGTAGATAGGCGTAATAAAGTACAGACCATGAAAATGACTCAAGTGCAAGGCTGTTGCCTAAGGAAATTTTTAAGGGGCCCTTTGGGCTCCTTCCACCAAAAGTTAGGAGCCCAAGCTACTTTTTTAGGAGCCCAGATAAAATTCTCCGGGGGGTGGGGAGGTTGAGGGGTCCTGGGGCAGAGATTTTCCATGAGGCACTAATATGGTATTAATCAATCAAATTTTGTAAATAAAGCATTCAGCAAAGTGATCAGGTCATGACTGAGAAAGAATACTATTTATGGTCAAACTCAATAATTGGTGTATCCATGCAAGTGCTGCAGCCTTTTTTTAAATAAAGATTTATATTGCTGCCTTTGTTTTTGAGTTTTGCAATTCTATTTTAAAAAGACGAAATACATTGTACAAATCATGAAATGCAAGCTGCAAATGAAAACAAATAAAAATGAAAGAGGCATTTGGGAGGTTTGAATTTGGCCTCGCTGAAATGTGCGTTCCTTTCCCCGGGCTTGGGACATTAGTATAAACTAAAGGTGATTTTGAGGCAGCATGACAGCAATATTGGCCGCTTCTTTGGAGAAAATAAATTCTTGTATATTGGGCGGAGTCGCGACAATTCATTTGATAATTTAAAATATAAAACCCTAGTATGCAGAGAGAATTGCAATGATGTGTTCTTTTTGCTGGCTAGTTACTTGAATTATCTTTTCAGAACCTAAAGAAATTCATTCAGTACATCTAAGTGAAGTTTTCTTAAGTATTGGACAAATATTTAGATGCATTGATCTTTTTTCAACTGTAAATATAATGTCAGCAGGATCATCACTCCAATTCCAAAAATATTTGTTATCAAAGTAGTTATTTTGCAACTTGGAATCAGTAAGGCATCAACAGAGACACAATCCATTAGCATACATGATGTACATATATTCAATACTGAGCTTGCAATGCATTATAGGGCGATTTTCAAATATGGCTGTTTTGGGCTGTTTGTGAGCCGAGAGCCCGGGGGGGTACTCTGGGAATTTCTGGGTGGGGATGTGCCACTGGGTCCCTGGAGCCCTATCCTAGAGTAAACTGCTTGAAAACCATACCCTTCACAGCGGCACATACCTATATAGCCCATATGTGTTAGTGCCCACCCCCCCACCCCCCCCCCCCCCCCCGGGGCGGAGAGAGACTTTGTTGCCGTGTTTTGGCCCAGATTTCTCGTGCTAAAAGCAAAACAGGACCAGAGTAGCTGTTGTTTTCCATTTAATTTGTTGTGTGAATGATTTTTGACCGATTTCATGAGAAGATTGAGGTCGTCAGACAGATTACATAGGAATGAAAACTCCATGTTTAGGTGCCCACTCAGGCTCCTTGAACAAAACTTTAGTCACCCGCACTTGTAACTTAGGCGCCTCAGGCGATCGGGCGCCAGTGATGTTTGTTTTCATCAAACAATGGCAACTATGAAGAGGGTTAATGTATGTCTCCAATGTACTTAACAGGTCAAGAGACTACTTCCTCAACACTTTCATTTATGTTAGCAGAGGCTGGAAAACATCCTGAGGTTGAGAACAGGTGATTTACCAATTATCAGACGAGTCCTTAATGATATTACTTTCATTTAGTGACAGGATCAAGAGGCTTAGGTTCAAGTGATTATCGGGATCGCCATGTTGTATTCTTGCACAAGACATACAGTAGCTCTCTCAGGTGTGGAGACATTACTGGTTTCCACAGTCTGTTTTACAGAAATCGATCAGATTTTTTAGAATGACTAGGAAACGTACGATCAAGAGGTCTACATGTAGGTTCAACTGCTCACTGGGATCGCTGTGTTGTGTTCTTGCGCACACAACAACACACATCTCTCACAGTATCTCTCTCAGGTACAAATCCATACTGGTCTTCACTGTTTAACAGAAATCGGTCAGATTTTTCAGAATGACTCAGAAATCTTGGAAAGAGGACTTAAGGGAGTTAAAATCCAAAACAGGGACTATGAATATAGATTTTGACAGCTTCTTTTTTTCAATTCTCCTGTTTAGGTTAGTCCAAGAGGCTGAAGATATCCTTGGTTCTCACCAGTATGTGTCATATGAGGACCTCAGCAATCTAAACTACATGGGTCTTGCGATGAAAGAAACACTTCGATTACATCCCAGTGTTCCGGCATTCACTCGAGTTATGGAAAAGGACGGTGAGTTGGGAGGGCACCGCATCCCTGCTGGTACACTGATAAATGTTGGTGTATATGCCTTACATCACAGCCCCAAATACTGGAAGAATCCTGAGAACTTTGATCCTGAACGATTTTTGTCTCAGAAAGATGACAATGACACTAGCTGTGCAACACACCATGCTTATATTCCATTCTCTCTTGGTCCTCGTCATTGTATTGGTCAGATGTTTGCCGAGTTTGAAGTGAAGGTTCTCATGTCACGCTTTTTGAAGTCATTCAAATTTCAGCTGGTGCATGGCCAGGATTATGGATATGAAGATCCCAAGGCCACTCTAGCACCAAAAGACAGAATCCGCTGTACCCTGACTTTGCGATGATCATTTACAGGTGTATGTGAGAATGTAGACAGATAAATAAATATTTACTTCCCTGTATAATTTATGCCTATAGGATATGTCAAGATTTAGGAATGGACCACTATTTTTTGATGGGGGTTTTGGCAGTTACCAAAAAATAACCTGCACAAGATAAAGATAAGGAAAGAATAGTGCAGAGCAAACCATGCACAAGACAAATGGAGCAAATGTAACAAAAAAAATGTTTGCATGATCTGAAACTGAGAAAGAAAATTCTTGCTCAGAAAAATTGTCCAAACCTTCCCCCCTAAAAATCTAATGTCCATCATTTAGGGGCTACCTTCAAGCTAGCAATAGAGATTTTATTTAACGGAAACATTTTGAAGATTGTAACTGCATCTTTGTATAGAAAATATGAGCAAAGTTCTCCGTTAGCTAGGTTTATTTTAATGTTCAAGGTATCTGTATCTGTATTATAGGCGTGACAAAAATATGTGATTCTAGGATGAAGTCAAGTATTTAAAAAAGCAAGTCAGCAATTATTATAGACCAAGGTAGGTCTTTTTGAGGCCAAGTGAACCATCTTTAAAAAGATGCTACGTCACAGTTTGCACATCTTGAAAAGTTTAGTCCAAAGTTTTCAAATGTCCCTTTTGTAATCTGTGTCAATCTTCTCCATCCTAAACCATCATTGTTCCTAGTGTTTTTCTATCTTAAGCAAACTACTATTTTTCGGGTTTCCTGCAATTTTAAGGTAATTTTGTACAGGCAAAAATAACTCAAAATACCATGAATGAGCTCCTTCCTCAGTCAAATCATCTAATAACCACTTTAACCATCCTTTAAGACATTCCTTACTTTCTGTCAACTTCGTAGTAATCTTATTTGTCACACGGCCCAGGGGCACGTTTCTCAAAAGCCCCAGAAACTTTTCGGGCCTGTAAAGACATAGCAAAATCTCGAACCTTACGATTACAGTGCTGTTTTATTCACATATTCTTAATATGAAGAGTTGGAGAAGTTCCCTTCATACCAGAAGTTTCAGGCGTATACACTTCTCTGTTTTTAGATACAGATGGACTAAAAATGGCTTTACACGCCTGAAAAGTTTTCGGGGCTTTTGAGAAACGGGCCCCAGCAGTTCAATGTTTCTAATGTTCAAATTCCTGCAATGTTTTATGACAAATCATAAAATATTGCATAGTACATGGCTTGGCCTTACAGGTCAGTTTGTTAAATAAGTAACCAATGGAATTACTTACGGTATACTTTATCTATGGACTATATAATTTTATGGTGATTACTATTTAACAATTAGATCGCGAGCTCAAGATTTCTATGAGGTGATAGCTGATAAGTATGCTGGTCAAAATCAAGTATCGAGAGTGAATAATCTATGTTTTAAGCAGAACTCTATTAAACTGCTTTTCTCCAAAAATGATTCCAGTATTTCTTGACCTGCATCACTTACCCACTCATTCAATCCCAGAATGTCCAGTGGCACATAGGGCCTCTTGACATGCATACATGTAAGAAAATGTACTTTTCAACTTCTCACTTTAGCAAAATTGAACCCAGACTGAACTGTCATTGGTCGGACCTTCCCCTTTGAAAGTTGCAGCTGTGCATTCTTGTACACATCATCAGTTTATTTGACAATTTTGACGTTTTCAAGTCCACAAAATAATGTCCTTTTTTAGTGTCCATGGGCACTGGATTATTCAGTGAAGTCACTTATAGAGTTTAAAATCATGGATAAAAATAAACATTGTATCCAAACTTACTAATGGCTGCCGCATAAGTGCAATGCAATCCTGTCTTTACCCTATTTCTATATTCAGTAGTAATGATTAGAGAAAGGTAAGGGTAAACATTCATTTACAGTTGATTGATCAACTATTATAATTATGGTGCTTACTTTATTATAATTATTAAATTATCTAATGCAGTCATACTGTACTAAAGGGAGCTCTTCCATCTTTTCACATTGCCTGACTCAATAGAACCTGAGAGAAAGCAATTTTAAAATGATATTAGAAGCATGACAAAACTCCCATTTCCCTTGCAAGAACCCTTTTGACAATAAGTAGTCTGGTTCTAACAAGGAACCTACACTTTTTGTTGATTCTTCACACTTGTGTATTGCAATTTTTAGACAGTACTATTCCCAGAAGAATATTTAGGGAGGAAGCCATCAAAACTGGAATTCAAATTGGAATTTGGAGATGTTGGTTATTGTGGAGGGACTGAAAACCAGAGTAACCTTAGAAAGACCCTCCAGGAGCAGGGTGAAAACCAACAACAAACTCTACCAGGCACTCAACTCACATGTGGCACAGGGCCAGCATCAATCCTAGGTGCTCTCACTACTGTGCCATCCCTGCTCCTTGTTACATCAATTAGTTAGAAATATATATTTATTTAACTGCATTGCAAAATGGAGTTTGGTTGCCTGAGACAACATGGAGCTTCCACTATAATTTTGGCAGCCGGCTCCAAGATGAAGACCATTCGAATGACTGGCCAATCCTGGCAACTCAGCCATGGGCCCCCATATGGAAGAGAGAGATGATTTATACGCCAAAGAATCAATTAAAGTAAACTTACTGACTCGTCCTTCTTTCTCTAGTTTGGTGAGATGGTGACTCACATTATTCTCTGCTGCTCTATGAAGGTGCCATGGAGTATCCTAAAAATGAATGGTAAAATTATTAATAGATTTAGTTCTGTAACCATTACCGTTATTAATAATTTATTACTACTATTAGTAATAAAGTAATAAAGTACAATATTTTCTGGAACTGCACATCATGGATCAAAATAAAGGACCAACTGCAACAATTTTAATTAGTGGTTACTTGGGGAGAACAGAAATATTAAATGGGGAGGTGGGAATTATCTTTTTTACCCTGGAGGGAAGATAAGAAATTGAAAATCACTTGGACAGTATGTACTGCATTTTGTGATGAAGGAGGAGTGGTTTCTAAAGCAGGGGTCATGCCCCAAGAGCTGATACATATAGATGAGGGTAAAAGGTTACCTTTCAATGAGAGTAACCCACAATAAATTGCTGCTGCAGTTATTTTTTAGTATTACAATCACCAATGATGTGATCCTTAATATTAGTAAAGGTTTCAAAACACAAAGTTGTGCAACAAATTGATAAAAAAAAAACTTACAACATATCAAAACAAACTGGTGAGCCAAATGCGAGCCCGACAGTGGAAAATCAAGTACTTCACCAATATACTCATACTCTGTATACGTATACATCTGACCGTATTGAATCACAAAAACATGCCCGTAGACAGCTCAAAGACAGTCCCAGCAGCCCCAAGTACTCTGACCACCCCCCCTGTCTAGGAGATATAGATATACCCATCACACACGTATGTGGCATGGGCCTATCCAGCAGGGTGCCATGTCAACACACAACCCTCAAACAAGGTTCAACAACTGAGTAAAGTGCCCAGCAAGTCTAGCTAGGTGAAGGTGTCAATAAAAGACACCCTCCCTGCCCCTTCCCCCTGCTTTTGACAGCTGGCTGCTAGCAAACCACCAGCAGATAGGCCAGTGCCTGGACCATGTCCCCAGCCCGGCCTTGGCAGAACCCCCTCCCTCCTCCCTAGGTTTAGAGTGGCTGGCTAGGCCTGGGCTCAGGCAAAGCCCAAACCCAGGCAAAAACCTAGCGGGTACATAATAAATGTACATATGTTTTTGAGAAATTGTTCAGATATACTTTAGATGAACATTTAAAAAAACAAAATAAAACAAAAACAAATTAATATTCTTAATATCTTACAACATAGACTTTCTTGACAATTTCCATGGCAGTTGTTACATTTTCAGGCTCATTTCCTAAAGCTTCAAGTATCTAGAATAGAGAGTGCATCATATACATGTAAGTACTTTTAAAGCATGATTGTTTGTCTGCCCAGTAAATAGTTTACCGGGCAGACATTTGCTATAATGTAGGAGTTATAGAAACACGAGTGAAAGTTTGGGAAAACGAGAAATGTTGTGGGAACATGAGCTGACGGGTGAGCTGACAGGTGAGTGTTTTCATAGCTTTTTGAAGTTCTCCTAAACTTTCATGAGTGTTTCAGTCTATAACTGGATAAAAACACAGAGAACATGTCTCTTCTATTTCTTTTAGAAAATACCGCGAAAAGAAAAAGAAAAAAACTTGAATGTTTACTTTGATCATCAAAATGTCAGTCATACTCTTTGCTTGTGCCATCATTACATTAACAGTTCAATTGCTAGTTCTTAGTTTCTATTGCATTATACACGTATGTAGAAAAACAATTTTAACCAATCAGCGCACATATTTTCTTTGGGCTATTTTTTTGATTAACAATATCACCAAAAACATGTTTACCATAAAATTATGATCAGGAGAATAGGAAGATAACACACCTGTTTTTCCCTCAAGTTTCTATGCTCAATGTATTCCTTGATTTTTGTGACAGCTTCTTCTACGACTGGACCATGCCCAGGATAGATAAGATGTGGGGACAAATTTAAAATCACTTCTAATGATTTCATGTATGTGAAGAGATCCTCAAACACCTGTAGAATGGTACCTCAAGTTATTATTAAGTGCTCAATGTTCATGTTTGTGGTAGTCTTATAGTGATGCACAGCACCAAAATCTTGTGTGATAGCTTCAGACTGGTTGGCCAAATAGATTTTATCATTTTGTCACCTACCAACTGAAAAAAAATAATTATAATATGGAAAAAATATATATATAATTTAAAAACTACATTTTTGGAGTTTTTAATTGGATGTTGAAGTAAGATGGAAAACATGGAACCCCCATCTAGACCCACCTTCTGGACCTCTTCTGGACGCCTTTCTAGACCTCCTTTAATGTAGTCTTAATCGTTGTTAACTTCAATTTTAATTACATGTATTTTACTCACAACCTCATATTTTCTCAAAGAAAAATAGGGGATCCAGATGGGGATCCAGAATGGGGTCCAGAAAAGGGTCTAGAAGAGGGTCCAGAAAGGGGTGCAGTAAGGGGTGCAGTAAGGGGTGCAGAAAGGGGTATAGAAAGGGGTCCAGGAGGGGTTCCAAAACAAGGTCCAAAGAAGGGCCCAAAGTGGGGTCCAAAGAGGGGTCCAGAAAGGGTCTGAAAAATAAGGGCTAGGTTTTCTTTGGATAATAATGAAACAAATATTTCTCACTCTATATCTGCTCCAATAGTGATCATTCAAAAAAAAAAAAAAAAGACTCAGTCTGTCTTGCTCAGGTCTGGCAACACTCATCCATTTACAAAACAGCCATGTTTAAACTTGTGCCTGGCCCTCAGGAACCAAGTCAGGGTACAACTGTAAGTGTAAACATGGTAAATAGTGAGTACTTACAGCTGTTCCCTGACCTAAGATGCAATCTCCAGAAAAGATGGCATTTTCCTCCACCAGATAGACTATCATGTGGTCTGTTGTGTGACCAGGGGTGTGGAAAACCTTAAGTGTTGCTCCCTCTGTCACTATTTCATCTCCGTCCTTGAGATAACTATATTTATTCCCAATGCTTCCACTGATCTCTTCTGCTACACCATCCTGTGGAAGCTTTGAAATTCTCAGATGACCTGTACGATGATTTGACCAATAAATGTACATGTAATGAACATCACTATTCAATCTAAAGCACTGCAAATTGGTTCATTCAACCGAGCCCCTAGATCCGCCCCAGTATAGACCTGTAAGTTTTTAATTTTTCAACATAGAAATTCAGTGTGACAGTGCCTTGTGTTTACCACTGGCAGGGTTGTTATGATTACCCTCTCTGCTAGACTGAGATTCCAACTGATCATTCAGGCACCATTCCCACACTCATCTATTGGTGATGAGTTTAACTATACATGTAACTTAAAATACTGCTTAATACCTGGATTTTCCGTGCACTTGAGAACATCAAGGATTCCTCCTACATGATCTGCGTGCCAATGTGTGATAAGAATCTCTTGTATACTGGACTCGTTGTTAGATAACACTTCTTTGAGATGTTCTACGTATTCACTTGAACCTCCACTCCCTGTGTCAATTAATATGCGGCTGCAGAATAATGTCAGACCACTGGTGTAAACTTTCAGTGGTTAAATCCTAACATACTCAGTCTGTAAAGATTTCTGGCACAGCATGCACTTAACATCACTGAAATTGAAACTTTGTATACATGTAGGTAATCATAAGGTTCCGAGTTCAATTTGGAATTAATTTACGTGAGTGAGTTTTTCAAAAAGCTGAAATTGAGCGAGCTGCTTCAGCAAGTGCAATTTCAGCTTTTTGAAAAACTCACAAGTGCAAATTAATTCCAGATTAAACAATAAAAACCATATGATTGCTTATTAATGACATAAACATGAAAAAATTTGCTTGGAGGAAGTGCCAGAAGCTCTTTCTTGAAGCCATTTTTTCTCATTCAAGAAAACTTTTTTCCAAAGTTTCTGAGAAAAAGTTTCATCATCATTTCACGTGATATCATTGGCTTAGAAAATTTCCTATTCTCTTTCAGCCAATCATAACCCAGAATTACTATGTGTAATTTGCACTGGTGTTACACTCTTTGCACTGGTGTTACACTTGAACTGCACTGCTCTCAGCCAATCAGAATTGAGTAATTTTTTTGTGTATATTATTAGAGAGGTAATAATAACATGTATGTTACTTTCTGGTTTATACAATAATAGTCTCTGGTTGTGACTGCATTCCTGTGTACGAAATTAAATTTTGCAGACCACAGACTGCTGACTTTTTACATAATATCATACTCCATTCCATTATCAAAACCACAGGCTTAAACCTGGGCACGATTTAGGCTAGTCTGAGTGATATTCAAGCTAACTGGAGTGATATTAAGTTCTTACTGTAGTCTGCAGTTTGCAATCTGCAAATGTCATATTCTGCATAAGCAGACAGTCCCTCCTTATCTCTATATATTTCTTGAAATTTTATAACGAAAGATCTTTATTTGCTGATAAGGTTGAGCTAAATTAAGTCGTGCTTATGGCTAGATTGAGCAAAAAATAAATAAATAATTAAATAAATAAATAAATAATCTTACTTCGTCTCGAATTTAAGGTAGCAAGATTGCTGATGTCTTAAATTAGAGAAAGAAAAATAAGTGACTGTAATTGAATACCTTCTGCCAGTCCCTACAAGGTACGTGTTGGTTCCTTGAAGCGTCATAGGACTAGGATTGCATCCTAGAATTCGTAAAACACGTGGAGATAGTTGTTCAACCGTTGGCAAACGTGCAAGATTTCCAGCAAAACCAGAATACGATGAAACCAAGGCCGCCATTTTGTTTCCCATCTTTATCTCATTGGGAAGTCCGCTGGCCGCTCGCGGTTTCAGCTCGCTTGTTGCCATGCACCAAGTTGCTGAGGCGTTCATAGAAACGATTCATTAGACGGTCAACA
Organism: Orbicella faveolata; assembly: GCF_042242905.1. Taxonomy (NCBI): domain Eukaryota; kingdom Metazoa; phylum Cnidaria; class Anthozoa; order Scleractinia; family Merulinidae; genus Orbicella; species Orbicella faveolata. The sequence goes on from NW_028301563.1 coordinate 15,736,182, forward strand.
CAAACATGGAAAGCACTGAACAAGAGAAAGACAAACAAAATCCGGCTACAGCCGAAGACCAAGACAATATGGCAGCAACAAGTGAGTTTGGATTTTTTTCTACTTTCAATTTTAGTTTAACGAAGTTTGAAATGGAGTTTTTCGTTCTTTTAGCGGACACGCGAAGAATAGACACTTTGGCTCGGCCTAAACCAGTTCCAGTTGGATTTATTGAAGACAGGTAAGAAGTTAAGCCAATCTACCTTGTTATCAACGCTGCGATTTTGTCATTTACTGCTGGATTATCAGAAATTGGGTATATGTAATGTCACTCTTGCCTTCTCGACTACAAAATCGGTAACATTCCTTCGTGTGTCTCTCGCTAATAAGTTCTGCTCATGAAACAATTGTACGTTTAGGGGTCAATTTGGTTAAATTGTCACTTGTAATCGATCACTGTTACACGTTGATGCTTCACTAAATGAAGAACACTAGATTCGAATAAAATTATGCTTTGATTTTATTTAAGCCAGGCACATTTAATGAATTTCGTTTCAAGCTCGTAACATTTGCGACATACGTGCAATGTTTCCCATTATTTTGAGAAGACCGCATGCAGATTGAAATTCAATAACTTTTTGTTTCTTTTTATTTTTAGGCGATCGGTTTACTGGGATAACAACTTAGCGAAGAACTGGGATAACATAGAACCGACCAAGAGTGGTAACGTATATATTTATTTTTGTAGTTAACAAAAGTTATACAACCGAATGAAAGCCGATATCGCCAAATTATCGCAGCTCATGATCTGACATGTTAATTTTAATGGGGTTCATTCATGCAATCTTTAATTTATCGTTTGAAGAAACCACGAACACCTATTATCATGATCAGGAACTGTTATTGAAATTAAGCATCGGTGGATAATATTCAGAGAGAAACATTTTCTGTAAGATTGAAACATTCACGTAAGATGAAGTTAGAGTATCATGATTTATAAAGTTTCACAGTTATTAATAATTAAGTAGTTGTGACAACTCATATTCCAAAACTGACATCGACAAAGTGGCTGACAAGTAAGTGACAGGTAAATAATTTATCATGAAACAGAAGGCTAGAAACTATCCAAAATGCCGTATCTATAAATTGGGTTCATACAATTTCTATAAATATTTTCTCTAAAATAATGTGGTGCTTAAACAGATCAGTTCTAAAATACCCTTTATTTTTTGCACCAAATTCAACAGTGTTAAGTGAAAGACAAGCACAACTTGTGTACAGCAAGCAACTTCACAAGGACTATGTTGGGGACAGGTGAGGATGTTCAAACCATTTGAAATCATCTTTGTAACCTGAGAATGTGGAGAACTATTCTACTCACTAAGAATGGTCGATACATTATTGCTTTACAAGTTACATAAATAGTTACCTTGGCCATGATCTCCTAGAGGAGAAAAAGGAATTCTAAAAGTAAGTCAAGACACAGTTTTATCAGTTGGCACGGCCTATTGTCTCAATTTGCCAAAACTCAAATAACTGAGATATTGTAGCAATTATTGTATGTTTCAGTTTGTTGTTTTTGTTAATCTCATTGTGAGGGCAAAAAGGGGCAGGGGTGATTCCCAAGTGAAAAGTTTGGGGATCTTCATTGGCTCACTTAGGAGTGTAAATCAGAGATGTTGGTCTCAATTAGAGTGTGTCACGACCAGATGACACACCACTATATCTATAGCCATCAAAGAATCTTTTAGGATTGCACTCAAGATCAGAGAGAGAAAAAAAAAATAATAATGGTTTTGTCCATTCTTAAGACAGGTATCTTTTAGGGGTCAAATAAGGCTCAAGCCATTCAAGGGGTTTAATTCAAATTTTCTAATGAGCATCCCTGCCCTTTTCAACCCTTTTTCCCCTTCCCTTGGGTGTACCTTCCCCAAGACTACAGCCCAGCTGGGATCTAACCAAGACTTGCACAAATGAGTGTATACTGTATTAACAGTGCTTGTAACAGTTGGCCATTGGACTTCCACCCCCTTAAAGGAGGGATGTAGGGTCTTTTGTTTTGGTTGTCGCAGTCAAATTTGTTACAGATCATATTTTTTGTGTGTGTGTTCAACAGACGAAGCGCTATATGGCCAGTCAGTGAGGCAGCAATGAAAGCTTCAGCATCACGGCGAGTTGAAGCCCTGTCAGAACCGAAAGCACTTCATCGAGACTACCAACCATGTAGGCAAGTCCAAACAGCCGTCAGTGAGGCAGCAATGAAAACAGAACCCTCACAACGTATAGAGTTTCTTGCACAAGCCAAAACTTACGCTCCTTTAAAAATCAAGTCAAATAGTGATTGGGATTGGAGCGAATGGGAATCTGATTTAACAGAAGCTGCAAAGAATGGAACGGCATCAGAAAGAATTCTTGTTCTTTCAAATCCCAAGCAGCCACATCGCAATTACAATGAAGGGCATCCTGTGATCTGGGAAGTGTCACAGTCAGCCCAAAAGGCACTTCCGTCTCTCAGAGTTCAGCAGCTCGCAAGACCAAAGAGCCGAAGTCAATACAACGAGGATTACGATGCAAATGCGTGGAAAGTCTCACAAGGAGCGAAAGTGGCTCAAGCCACTCCTAGAATTGTAGAACTTGCACTACCAATTCCTCGAAAAGTTAGAAGTAAAAAGGTTGCTTGAGCTGGAGATCCTAAATTTATAACTAATTTTTGGATATATTAATTATTTTTACTTATTAATTAATGATCCGAGAGTCACATTTATTTCCAAATGTATCAACAGTTTTTTGTTAATACTTTTATTAAGCTATTTGTGAATATAAGTTATGAAAAGAAAAGTTTTCATTTCTGTGTGTCAAATTATCTCTCTGTGGTAATAATTAATTATCTAATATAATATCAAATACTCTTTTATAAATACAGTACAGGTAGTGGATTTAATTATACCTTTTCTCTTAACATGTCACACACTTTTAATAACAGCTGGTAAATTTTCACAATTTTTATTACATGTTTGTCCAAACAAATAAAAAAAGGCAGAGCATGATTAGATGACAGAAAAAGTATCACTTTTCTTTATTTTGGCTGCTTAAAATTTTTAAATAAAATCATGAAGGAGAATGCGGCTAGCCTACATGCATTTCAACAATAAAAACTCTTGTTGAACTAGCTTCAAGGCATCTATATGTATAGTCTCCATTAATATTGTATCTTATTTAGCAATTAACATTTATCTTTTAATGTTTCTTTTAACATAACATGTACATGTAGTTCTAATGGTACAATTGCACAAGGAGAAATTAAGACATTAATGTACATTCAAATGCTCAACAACAGTTGATGATTTTCTTTATTCTGATCATCTGTCCTTATTGATTATTGTAAAGAGAAATTGCCAGTAGATGTTGATCACTCTTGGAAAGAAAATAATGGTTCCTTTTGCCCTGAGTTAAACACTGGTACACAATAATTTGCCCTGTGATAACAAACATTGACAGCACAGGCTAACAGTCCACTTTAAAGTGACACTACTTCAAACAGCGTTTCTCAGTTGTGTACTTCATGTAAGTAGTCTCCCTCACAACCTCTTGGGCCAAAGTCACGCCGTGCTCCTTTTTCATGCTTGAAGTAGCCATATGGGGATGGAGGCATTGCTCAAATTTGGTCTGAACTTCTTTATAAGAAACACCAGCTGGGAAAAATTGTCTTCACAGCTGGTCAATTAGCCTGGTGCCTGGCCCTTAATGAAACCCCTAATATACAGTGTAATTATGTGCTGCTGTATCCACCAATATGAAGACCATGAGAGTGTTCAATTTAGTCAGTCTCAGTGGCAGATCCAGACCTTGAGCTAAGAGGGGGGGAGGGGGGGGGGGGGGAGAAAGGGGGTTGTTTTGCTTCCCTTGTCAGCTTTTCTTCCTTCTGTGATTTCCTCTTTTTTTACCCAAAATAAGGGTAGATCCACCACTGAATCTGTAACTTACAATACATGTACTCGTCATCCCAACATTGTTTTCAAAATTATTTACTAGCTACTTGTGTTTGGATTTGACAGTTCGCTTAACAGTGTGTACTAGGGCATCTTGAAGTACTGGGTAGGTTCTTGCACAACCTTCCATACAACATTTGAGAGCCTACAAAGAGATATGAAAACAATAATTGGGGTGTAACAACTTGTAAAGACGTTGTCTGGCGCATGTTTATTTCTCACTTAGAAGGTACTGTTCAAACCTTGACTGACTGCTCATAAGTTACATGTACTAACCTTAACTGACTGCTCGCGGGTCAGTTCACCATCTTGTAACAGACCAGACACAACATTCATTGTGGGAAGAAAAGCGACAGTAACTTTACCATCAGCTTCTGATGACAATCCCTGGCAAAATGAAGTTGACAGAGTTTTTAATTTGCATTTCTAATTCTGATTTTATAACTAATATCTTGGTCACTATTTTTCATCTGGACCACCCAGCACGTGGGAAAAGATTTACTTTCCAGGAAATCAGAGTTGTTGAATGTTGGGATTATTTCAATTTCAATTGATTAATTCTTTATTAATTTTAATATTTAATTATAATCACGTTTAATTATTACATGTAAATAAATCAAATTTTTTACAGTACCTCTTGAAATGTTGGATCCATAAGTGATGTGTTACCTTTCTGAACCTAAAATTCAGATTGAGGCAAATTCAAATTAAATCAAATTAAAAGTCTCTTCCCAGTCCACGCCTCCCTCGTGCCCTTTCACTTTGATTTACTACTAATAACAATAACAGTAACAATAACAATAACAATAACAACGACAACAACAATAACAATAGCAATAATAATTATAATAATAATAATTAATGACCAATTATTATAACATCGATTTATTACATTAAATGTTGTATAACAAACGATTTCATTCTCTTTAACAATGAACAATTGTCATGACTCCAGTCAATCAAAATTCCTTACCAAAGAGCAGGAAGAGACGAGGTCATACATTTCTATTCCAGCCTCTCCTAAGGCCAATGAAGCACAGAGGATCCCTGCTGGAAGCGCTGGTATAAAAAAAGAAAGAAGGCAAAACAATGATAACAGGTTAAACATACAACTGTAAGAGGGACTGTTCCATATCACTGAATGATGTCTATAAAATAGGGAAACAAAATAAATACAAATAGAGGCTAAATATAACATTGCACCTACAGGTGAAGGAAAGAAATTCCAACAATTTTGGCTCCAAAAATGCGTTGTCCAGTTGTCTGAGACAATTATTAGACTTGACTGTTGGGGAAGTAAGTTTTCATGTTCTCCTGCCCAATGGCAATGCTCAGGCAAGACCAAAAAGTAAGGCAAGCCGCACATGACTACCCTGTGCAAACTGACATATTTGAGACTTGCTTACAAGTCTGAACCTGGCCAAGCTAGGGCTCAGACAAGTTTGTTTCAAGCCCTGACCTATTCTCAATTTGTGCATGATGGCAGGAGTAAGGTTTGATCATCAGGATTAATGAGAGTAGCCTACTTTCAATGCATCTTTGATCACCTACCATTTCCATCATTCTCTAAAACAGTGATGTAGATGTCAACCTGGGCCTTGGGAAATTTCTCCTGTCAGGTGAAGAAAAAAAGCCCATCAATTAGTTGGCTAATGCCCTGTTACCTGGTAGACAAGGAAGGTACTAATTCATTACAGTCTTAAATTCATATTGCTTTAATGCCATTGCAGTAAAACAGTCAACTCACCAAGCAAACTGCTGGCTTTAGTGCTTGGACAACAAAAGAAGAAAACTCTTTCTCTTCTGAATCCTGATAGGAAAATAGAAAATGTACTGTTATATATGTAGGGTATAAACTTATTCTAACTAATAATTGCAAGACTTTCCCACTTGCCTTCCATACATGTATATACACAGTACATATAGATGAAGGAGGAATATTCCATCATACACTGCAGTATTTTACTATCACAGTTGTTTCCCTGAGGAATCTCAGACTTGACTATGTGTATGTATATTTATTCATGAATTTTGTCATAACCTTTGCATTTGTGGAATTTTCTAAGCTACTACCCATAGTCAAAACAAAAAGTTCAGGTGACTCCCAGCAGCAAATGAAATGTCAATCACCTGTATATGTTGTTTTCTTTGCCAGCATGAAAATGGTGCAAACTTAAATTCACAAGAGATCTTTCCCTAGTTAAACAAAAAGAAGAAGAAAAAACTGAAGACATTTTAAAGTATCTTTAACAAATTCATCCGCAAACAAGTTACCGGTAAGTACTCACAGCAAATACTCTTGAACTGAAAAATAATGATCAGCATGAAAAGCAAGGAAACTATTTAGCAAACAACAACATGTATTTTCCCAATATGTGGTCATGAGCTAAAAAGATCAATAATTTATTACTGGCTTTAAAAAATAGCCTGACTAGCTAATACAATTACATCTATTATAGGAAACAATAAGGAGCATATATCTAAAACGTAAAATTTTAAGTTCTAATTTACTTATAACTAACAACCAAAGGTTTTTCAGCTTTTAGAGTAAGTTTCCTAGAGACACTGACTCCTAAGTTGTTTTAGTGGAGACATTAATTAAAGATATTTTGACAACTTTATTCTGAATATAGACATCTTTAGCTTGGGTGTTTGTCACCCCATTTCAGACCACGTAATGATACTCTAGAGAATTCTTGCTTTCAAATTTTCAAATAGTTGTGTGTATAAAAAGAAGAATTCTCTAGAGAATATCAAATGATCTGAAATGGGAAAACAAACCACCCAAGCTAATTAAAAGACATCTATTGGACCAACCTTTTCACTAAATTCATGTTGTCTCTGTGACTCTCTTGGTCCATATCTAAAATTTAGTTAAGAACTAGTAGACACTGCTGAGAGGATCTTGGGTCAAGTATTGAGTCAGTTTTAAAATGTAGGAAAACAGAGAAAATACTTTAATGAAAATCTGATTTGTATTTATATTTAGCTGCAGTTAACTAAAAAACAAAACTCAAAAAAATGACCAAATTTTAACATGAACATGGGATGTATAATGAGAAATCAGGATAGTTCTGGTACACTTTGGTAATGCAGCAGCAGTTGTAAATAAGCAGAGCACAGTCTGGTTACCATCCATAGTTCATTACAAGGATACACAGCACAGGTGACCTTGGTCTTTTGCATCTCAATATACGCTGAGCCCCTTGCCTGACTCACTACTCCCGATCGCAGAACTGATAATATAATTTACATAAAGAATAAATTTAATACTGACATGCCAATAAAACCACCTTAAACTTTGCACAAGCTAACTAAAATTCATTTAAATAATGATTTACAAATATTTCTTTGCAGCTATATTAGAATATAGTGTGCATAAAACTTGAATTGTCGTTCGAAACTTGCAACTGTTTACATGTAGACATCTGTAGTCTCATTGGAGAATCTTGTGGTGTTAAAATGACATAATAGTCAATTTACCACCTTTACCCTTCTCAGGAATCAAACCATCCAGTGACGTTTCTAAATATTCCTCCGACGAAGCGTTAAGGAAACACGAAAATGTCGCTTTTATGAGGGAGAGCTCATACCACCGCACACTTTAATATGGCTAACGGTTCAGGAGACCAGGTTGATGCTCTTCGTGTTTAATACCTTTTTGAACCATGCACCGATCTTTTACACTATGCTCTACTACTGTACCACCTTTACATGTGGTAGGTTTATGCTTTTGTTAATTAAATCACTTACATATCGGTCGAAGTTCGTCCACTTTTCGGCCATCTTTTCGCAATCCTTCGCTGCTTGTCTGGAAGGAAACAGCTTGAAATCATGAACTATGACAGCTTAGAATGAAAATATATGACAATTAAATAGTTACCAGAGGATTCTCAAAGCATTTCTCGATTCCAGAAACAACTGGTTGCGTTTCTTCAGGACCAGCGATCCTTCTGCTATCAACAGGCATCGTGTTTCGACTCAAGTGTCAATTACTGCCAGGCGTTCCAACCTTGACGTGGGAAACTGGGTAATGAGTCAAATGGACTAGTATTCCCACTAGGGAGGGGAGGAATGCGGAAAATTCGTCATTTCGGTTCAATCTTTTGACGCAGCCAAAATATAGCGTTGATTTTCGTGAGAAACATGGTATCAATTAAAGGAAAAGAAAGTTGGCCGTCGAATGGGATTCTGAGGTAAAGATTTTATGGGTTGACTTCAGATTGCTTCATATAGGATGCGTGGTCGAAAGTTTGTTCCGGGCAGATGAAATTGTTCAATATGCTTTAAGTATTGTGTTTATATGATGGAAAGGACAAAGCGCTACGCGATTTACAGTGTTCAATACTTTTGTGGAATGGAATCCGATGGTCAAATCAGTCAACTTTACAAAATTATGCATCAATCAAATAGAGATACCCCCAGGCATTTCCATTTTTTTTTTGTCCCTGGGGGTGGAAATATGACGTCAGTGGTTATTTGGGGGTGGGGCATTTCACATCATATGGGAGGGGTAGGGGTAATTTGCCTCAAAGTCATGGTTAAGTTAGCAGTCGTCAAGACAGCACCATTCTTTCCTATGCTGTGGCTTGCAAAGAAAAGCTTTCCCAAGCTTTGGGCTGTGTTTAAAGATACATGATAGTTTCGTTTGTGAAAACTAAATACCTTGTGACACAGAGATGTTTACAGTGTGTGCTCATGTTTTTTTTTCCTTTCTAACACTCATTCTTTATCTTACCATGTATGTCCCAGGGGTAGGGGCATTTGATTGCCTAGCAGGAACCAAAAGGTTGGGTATTTGAACATCATTTTTGGCTTGGGGGATGGTAATTGCACCAATAGAAAATTCAAACTTAGGAATGGCCGAGCGGGGGAGCTGGTTTCTTAGATTGTAATTTCATGATGTTTGTCATTAGCTTGGCAGCCTGGGATGAGCCTGTAGTTAGATGCTTGTCTATTTTTTTTTCTTTCTTCCTTTTTCTTTTTTTCTTTCTTGCTCAGGTGCTCATTCCATACCTCCAGCAGCCTTACTGGTGATCCTGAGCCAGGATGTGGTCACCGGTGTGATCTTCCCAATTAAAATTTACTGACAAGAAGGTACCAATGCAACAAGCCACATTTGTTTCTCAGGTTTGACAATTTCATGTACTTGTTTATTTTTATGGAATACTTGTATGGTGTACATTAGGGGAGCAACAGTGGCCTTGTGGTTAGTATGCTGGACTCCAGAGTTGACAGATCACATTTGAATCCTTGTTGGGGTCATTTTGTTGTGTTCTTGGATGAGGCACTTTACTCTGACAGTGCCTCTCTCCAACCAGTTATATATATTGAATGCTGTGGGTAATCCTACGATGGACTAGCATCCTATCCAGGGGGGAGTAGAAGGATTTCTAGTCACTGCATGTTTCTGAAACCAGATAAGCTTTCATTGTGATGGGACACAAGGCTTGAATGCAGATTTTACTTGGTGTAAATTGGATCCTGTGTTTCAAACGTTTTAAGCTATTAATTGCGGCATAGGTGCAAATTAAAGTCCTGAGCTATGACAAGGTTTCTGCAACTTGAAAAGTTTACCATAATTTTTTAAGTTTCTCATTGTAATTCGTTATTAAAAATCTTCTCCATCCATAACCATCCTTGTTCTTTTATGGTTTATTATTATCTCTTTGCTGTTTTTCTACCTTAGTAAACTACCATTTTTTAGGTTTCCTTTAAGGTATTCCTGGAGGCTAAAGCGACATTTTTGTTTTGCCAAAATTTTTTGTCCGCAGGCCAAAATTATTCAGAATGTCATGACTGAGCTCCTTCAAGTCAACATGTAGAGCATAACATTAAAAAATAAAGGAAATTATAACTACCAGAGGACAATTCTTGGTTGATATCAGACTGATAGAGTGAACAATTCACTGGTTACTGATGCTGGATTAAAACCATAATATGGGCGATTTATCCACTGAAACTGTTTTACTTTTCCATCAAGGTTCAACAAGAGTATACAACTGCTACAGGAATCTGACTAGAACACCAACATGACAACTGCTTCACCTTCACCCCTGGCCAGCTCTGTAGAAAAGACAAATGGAGCCAAGCTGAGCAGACTTCTTATTGATGGTGGAACTCAGGTTTTACGGAATGTCTTTGACAACTACCACCCTCCTGCAAAACTTGCTGCTGATCTCAATACCAGTTATTCAATTCTTAACAATCTCTTGCGTCGAAGAATCCTCAACAGACTTCAATGGGACCAGCTGTTCCCTCCAAGTGGAGCCGCACCAGACTCCAACACTTTTGATATTACTCTTTTATTCCTCCTTCTGGCCAACTTTTGTGGACTATCCCCTCCCCCGTTAGGTTGGCACACTATCCCCTCCTGCAACTGACACTTCCCTGGAGGCAAACCTCGCACGCATTAAGTTGTTCCGCAACGAGTTGTATTGTCATGTGTCTACCACTGGTGTCGATACACCAACGTTCAATGCTCTCTGGCAGGAAATTAGTGCTGTTCTTCTTGCTCTTGGGCTGGATCAGGCAGAAATAGATAGATTAAAGGCAGAGAGCTTTGGAGAGAAAGATTATCTTGACGTGCTACTAGAATGGGCTGATAGTGAACAAGAATTCAAATCACAGCTGAAGCAACTGCGTCAGTTTCAGACTGAGACACGACAAGATATTGCGAAAGTCCTTCAGCATCAACTAGAAGATCGCAAAACTCTTGGAGGTAACTTTCCTAAGCTGGAGGAAGGTTATCGGATTGAAAACGAAACGCATCAAGCTACCAAGGAAGTTCGTCAGACTCAACTAGAGGACCACAAAACACTTCAGGACAGCATTTCCAAATTAGAAGGTGTATTCCAGACACAAATCAGAACTCATCAAGCTGTTGAAGACGTGCACGAGGCTCTTCAAGCAGGTCTCCAAGAAGTCAAACAAGAGAATGAAGACTTAAAGAGAAAAAGAGAGATGGATAGGACAGATGATTTACTAAGGAAACTAACTATGTCCGAGTTCAAAGGGGACATTGAATACCATGCACAAAGATTCCAGGAGGGAACCCGTGAGTGGATCTTTAAAAGAGTCGAGGACTGGCTAGATGACAGAACGTCCCAAAACAGGGTGATGGTTGTCAGTGGCAATGCGGGCACAGGAAAATCTGTTATCTCTGCAGTGATTTCCCAAAGAATGCAAGAAGCCGGAAGACTGTCAGGGAACCACTTTTGTCAGCATAACAATGCGCGTTACAGGAAACCTCAGTTGATGCTTCAGTCCTTGGCCAGTCATTTGACTTACGCTTTACCAGAGTACAAGAATGCTCTTGTGGAACAGCTATCAAGAAATCTGGGAGTGGACCTCAACAGCATGGGCGTGGAGGAGCTCTTTGCCTTGCTTTTTAAGGAACCAATCAGCAGGGTGGGCGACCCAGGAAGAAACATCCTTATGGTCATAGACGGCCTAGACGAAAGCGAATATCAAGGACGAAATGAGCTGCTCGATGTGATTGCCAATCAGTTTTGGAAACTTCCACAGTGGATTCGATTTTTTGTGACAACCCGAACGGAAATAAACATTGCAGACAGCCTGAAACACTTGCAACCCATTGAGCTTCAAGAAAATCAGGAAGAGAACTTAAGAGATATTCAGATATTCTTTGAAATGCAACTGAATCATGAAATTGAAGAAGAGTACAAAGATGTTCTCTTGAGGAAACTTCTTGAAACATCCGAAGGCGTCTTTCTTTATGCTTATTTCCTGATCGATTTCATCAAAAAGAATGTTTCTCTTCTCAACCCAGAACAGTTGGAGAGCAGCTTACCGTTGGGTATTTCATCAGTTTCATCAGATCTGGTGATCTGCTGAGCGTGCTAGACATTGAAGAGCGACCTTACAGTTTAGGAACCTGTGTGGGGCAGTCCCTTGTGGCCATTGGTTTATGGGTTAGATTGAAATTCGTGCATGTCGAGCTACCAAGGGTCAAGGACTCCGAAGGGAGGAAAGGTTTGTAATGCCTCGATATCCATGTAAACTGCTACGAATGAATTCATGACAATAGCATAATCTTAAAGTACACCCATGATCAAATTCTCGATATCCATTTTTTTTACATTTTCGTACACAATAGGTCTTTCCTAGACACCTTGCCAAATTCCAGTCTATTACGAACATTAGAACTCGCGTTTTTTGGACCTTTATTTCGGAGAATTTACGGCCGCCATTATTTTTCCTTGTTCCAAGTCTTGGTTGAGAATTTGAGTAAATGACGTCATTTTCTCAAAAATACCTCACGGGTCGAAATTATAATAACAATTAATACTGCAATTCGCATAAAGAATAACAAAAACTTTGGCTCTTATATTCGTGCAATTTTCTACTCTAATTGTTATTGCAATTTCAACCCGTGCGGTATTTTTGAGAACCTTGACACGGAAACCTTTAGTTTATATATTTCCTTGAAATCTTTCTGTGAGCAAAACCCAAGCTGCTAAGCGTTAAAAAAAAATTGTTCACGAGTACTTTCTCGATTGCCCATGTTCAGATAGATGTAATCAGCCACGAGGGTTCCACTTGCTACGCAGTTTTTTTCGTTGACGATCTCGGCTGTTGGGAGCAACGTGACGAGTCACAACGAAGTGGGAAGACTGACGTGAAAGGGCAAGACTGACGCTTGTTCACAGCCGTCTCTTTCAGGAGGGATAACCTTAAATCTGAGTATAAATCGAAATAGCCTCCTTTCAAGGTGTTCTTGGTCATCACCTCATTACGTACAGTACTTTTGTACACACGGGTTAGAGTGTTAGGTTTACTGATCACTTCATGCCTCAATCTTTTCCAGGTTCCTTTACCAAGCACAGGTGAATTAGTCAAGGATGCTGTTCTTGATACAGTTAGTTACTGGAACGTCTGACACGAATGTCAGAGTTGCCCAACGATTCCAGGAACTGATGACCGAAACATACAGAACATGCTGCTGTACATTTCAGATGGAGCTTTTTCAAGGAACGTTTTGAATGAATTTTGTTTTCATATCACGTATAAAGAATCGAACTGCTTCGAGCAGTTAAAATTTTTAAGGCAGTTTGACAACTCTAGTGGTTTTGATAGTAAGACTGAGATCAATTAATGGAATAGAACCGTTTAGTAATTAACAATTAGTTAATGAGCTCGAGATTTCTATGAGGTGATAGTTTATGAGGCCGAAGGCCGAATCAACTATCACCTCATAGAAATCGAGAGCGAATAATCTAATTGTTTCAGTAGAATTCTAACTTAAATTAACGCAAAGAATGGTTTCCAAATATTTTTTCGACGTATTATTGAACTTTACGCTTTAACAGAATCGCACGTATTGAATTGTCCTTGGTAAATTAGCAGTTGTTTACGCGCGCGCACCGGTTTTTCATAATTTCAAGTTTTTAAAGTCAAGAACCCGTTTATGTCCCTCTTTTTGTCTTCTCAGGAATATAGTTATCCATTTACATCTAAACTTGCTTCTAAAACTTCGGAAAAACGATGAAAACGTCGCATTTCGTGGACGACCGACAGCTACTGTATTCTAATGGCTGATAGTATACGAGTAGCTCAGCCAATCATATTGCAGCATTTGCATTAGTATACTAGTAGAATTCTACTAAATGTGATTATTTGGAAAGGAATACTGAATCAGATACGTACTGAGAACATTTTCTTCTTACTGACACACCTCAGAGCCATAGCACAGGATAACATGTAACAATATCAGAATGAAAACTTGAGTTGGATGATTGTGCACCGTAGCTGGAGTTCCAAAATTTGAAACCGAGAACGTAAGCCTCTCTGAAGTAATGTAAGTAACTTTTAAACAGACCATTGAAGTCATTTTGACTGTAACGCATTTCAGGACATTTGTTTACTTTTTCTTTTCCACTCCAGTGGAATACTGATGTAAAGTGATATTCGTTGATAAGAGTCAACCAAAACTGAATTGCATCCTTTTTTGTCAAATTTAGATCAATTCGGGCTTCATCCGTTACCTTTGTTGTCATTCAAGCTTTGACGTATAATTTGGAAACGAAAACATTGGCATTGCACTAATCAACCCGTGCCTAGAGCAGAGATCGCGTCTAACGAGCTCGCAGAAACCGAACTAAACAAGGGTCATAATTGAATGTGGACTTAGTTTCTTGGGTATGTATTGAGTATTCAACAATGGCTTAACGTAACAATTCTAATTTGTCTGCAAGACCTCGCCATAGCAACGGTCAAACAGAATATTTATCAAATGCATGCCATTAACAGAAGTTTTCTAAGTCAACTAACTTCCAATAAGGATTTGTAATTTTTACATGGAGAAAAAATATATTTGACTTAACCGTGGCGTTAACTGCTCGGTTTTTCAGGTTCTCCACATCTTAACTGAGTAATCAGTCCTAGACGATCATGTAGGTCAGAAAAATAATTAACTTTGTATTGGTTATTTGTAACAAATAAAGTGTAGTGTCGATATTCCGTTTTCAAACCTAAAAGTGCCATATAGTGAAAGCTCTCTTGACAGAACTGGGCTCAAAATGGTTCATCTTGTTACCAGCGCTCCAACAAAATCCGGTTTAAACTCCCAAACAACTGTTATCATTTAACATTTCTGTATGGGACTATTCCCGTACATGCCTGCAAACTTTTTATTTGTAATTGCCTGTCATTGAATGCCAATGGAGATCAACTATGGACCCTTGGTTCGGAAAACTAGTTCTCAACAGGACTGAAAAAGAGGCTGGTTACTGTGCAACTTTGGTAATTTGGTATCACGGGTCTCTTGAACGAAAGAAGATCTTTGCGAGCTGAATGTTTTGCTTTGTTTATAAAATGGTACTCGATATATGTCGATCCACGCAGCCATTTTTGTTTTTTTGTTTTTTGTTTTGTTTTTTTTGTACCAGTCCCCTTGATCCGTCTGTTTGTCACTATTCGTCCTAAGCCTCTTGATATGGATCAGATTTATGTCGACTCACACAGGATGACTTATCCGCCTAACCATTTGAAACTTTTTAAAGACGAATAAATCGTCAGAAAACTTGTGCGTTCAGGCCATCAACAAAAGCCAAAAGCCCATTTTGCTCTGACCAAGGACTTACGCTCGAAACGTCAGCGTAACATTATCTCTACGGTGGTCAATTTACCTTTATCAACTTCAATGAATAGGTCAGTGTTTCATTTTCTCCCTGACGCGGCCCAACGGTTTCTTTTATTAGAAACTACTTTGTTATTTCCTAGTCAAGCGCAATCGCGCGGATCCAACCATCAATCACGTCTTTAATTTACTTTTAACGGAGCGAGACATCAAAAATGCAAATACGGTCAGTCAGGATCTTAACTGTACGTTCCATCCCGCAGGGCTTGCCATACGTATTCTAGATCATTCTAACCGACAGCGGAAGATACAACAAGCACGCGGCAATTGCTTAGAGACATCCACAGGACATGCGACAAACACAGATACCTAGAAAGGATGATTGCACCCTGGAGGACACCACATAGGATTCTCAAGGTAGCACTGGCGTTGCTCTAGGTAACTTGGTTGAATGTGTTATTTGTCGGTCAAAACCTTTGTGATTATCCGATGCATATTTCCTCTTAAAGCTTGGTTTAGACTTTAATTGAAACGCATCTTCGAAACATTTTCTTTTCCATTTTGCCTGGCCTCAAGTTGGACGATTTCATTTGAAAAGTGGATAAAGTTGATAACAATCACTGAGAAACGATGATCTCAAGGAATTGAATATATTTCGTTGGCATGTCCACGACACAGACATTATCTCATGCATGAGCAAAATATTTGTAAATGTCCACGTCTTTGACGTTACCGCATTAGATAGATAGTAAGAAATGCATGAAACGCAGTAAGAGCTCATCAAGTGACTGTGAAATTATACAGAGGGAATTTAGCTTCCCCAGTAAAACAGCGAAAACCAGTGTTTAAACCATAAAGCTACTATCATGTCAAGGCGTTTTTCAGAATGCAAACTATGCATCTCAGCATGATTTAAGCAGATGAGACTTTTAATTCACCTTTATTAGATCCTAATGAGCTAAGATCTCTGGAGATGTGTGAATAGTTTGAAGGAGTCGAACAAGCTATCCGGTAGGACACAAAGAGTAGTCGAATTAAATCATCAATTTGTGAACATTATTGTAATATATAATTTATGGACAAATGAGCTAGGATAATCAACAGTGCATGTTGATGGCTCGGTTGCATGAAATAGATTTAATTACGTACTCTTGAGTTTGTTTGGTACCTCAAAGTCGACAAAGCCCATCTTTACTTCATGATTTCGACTGCATGTAGACTCCGGCACATCTAGGGAGTCTGACTTTTTTTCTGTTAAGACTTCATTCATACGTTCATGCATATTACAGTCTATGTTCATGGCTCAGTTGCATTGAAAAAATTTAATTACGTACTCCTGAGTTTGTTCCGTGGACTCTCTTTTTATAAGAATATTGTTTCTCTAGTCGAGACTGAATGTTCTTTTTTTTCTGCCCATTTTAGGCTGAAATATTCTTGTGAATATTATTAGATTATAGACGGTGTATGACAATTCTGTTTTCGAATGTATTTGGTTTCTGGATGGTGTTAAAGTAATTTTGGAGTCAGCCTGCAGGCATTAAGGCCTGATATGACGCACATAACTTCTTGCAGAAATGTTATTAGCATCGAGCATACGACTAGTGCTGTTTCTGTTGCGTTTTGGAAAGTTTTGCCATTTAGAAAAAGAAAGATTATATTTTTAGGTTTTGTCTTATATATTTGTAATTTTAACGAGTTGTTAAGTATGTGACAATTCAACCGCTTCGGGGCTTGCCGTGATTTTACTTAATAAAGCTATCTATTTTCATAAAGCTATCTATCTAAGAATCAACGAAAAATGAATTCCGTCCTTTTTTTGTCAAATTTAGATCAATTCGGGCTTCATCCGTTACCTTTGTTGTCATTAAAGCTTTGACGTATAATTTGGAAACGAAAACATTGGCATTGCACTAATCGACCCATGCCCAGAGTATAGATCGCGTAGGACGAGCTCGCAGAAAGCGAACTCGACAAGGGTCATAATTGAATGTGGACTTAGTTTCTTGGGTTTGTATTGAGTATTGAGCAATGGCTAAACGTAACAATTCCAATTTATCTCCAAGACTTCGCCATAGCAACGGCCAAACAGAACACTTATCAAATGCATGCCTTCAACAGAAGTTTTCTAAGTCAACTAACTTCCAATAAGAATTTGTAATTTTTAAATGGAGAAAAAAATATTTGACTTACCGTAGCGTTAACTGCTCGCTTTTTTAGGTTCTCCGTATCTTAACTGAGTAATCAGTTCTAGACGATCATGTAGGTCAGAAAAATAAATAACGTTGTATTGGTTATTTGTAACAAATAAGGTGTAGTGTCGACGTTCCGTTTTCAAACCTAAAAGTGCTATACAGTCAAAGCTCTCTTGACAGAACTGGGCTCAAAATGGTTCATCGTGTTACGACCGCTCCAACAAAGTGTAGTTTAAACTCCCATACAAATGTTATCATTTTGCATTCCTGTATGGGACTATTTCCGTATGTGCCTGCAAATATTCATTTGTAATTGCCTGTCATTGAAAGCCAATAGAACTAATAGAGATCAACTGTAGACCCTTGGTTTGGAAAACTGGTTCTCAAAATACTGAAAAAGAGGCTGGTTACTGCGCAACTTTGGTAATTTGGTATCACAGGTCTCCTGAACGAAAGAAGATCTTTGCGAGCTGAATGTTTTGCTTTGTTTATAAAATGATACTCGATATATGTCGATCTACGGCAGCCATTTTGTTTTTTTGTACCAGTCTCCTTGATTTCAAAACCGTCTGTTTGGCACTCTTCGTCCTTTTTGATATGCATTTATGTCGACTAACACAAGATGACTTATCCGCCTAACCATTCGACACTATTTTTAAAGGCGTATAAATCGTCAGAAAACTTGTGCGTTCAGGCCATCAACAAAAGCCAAAAGCCCATTTTGCTCTGACCAAGGACTTACGCTCGAAACGTCAGCGTAACATTATCTCTACGGTGGTCAATTTACCTTTATCAACTTCAATGAATAGGTCAGTGTTTCATTTTCTCACTGACGCAGCCCAACGGTTTCTTTTATTAGAAACTATTTTGTTATTTCCTAGTCAAGCGCAATCGCGCGAATCCAACCATCAATCACGTCTTTAATTTACTTTTAACGGAGCGAGACATCAAAAATGCAAATACGGTCAGTCAGGATATTAACCGTACGTTCCATCCCGCAGGCCTTGCCATACGTATTCTCAGAGATCGTTCTAACCGACAGCGGAAGATGCAACAACCACAGAATAGCTTGGAGACATCCACAGGCTATGGGACAAACACAGATACCCTGGAGGAGACCACATAGGATTCTTAAGGTAACACTGGCGTTGCTCTCGGTATTTCGGTTGAATGTTTTATTTTGGCGGTCAATACCTTTGTGATTATCATGCATATTTCCTCTTAAAGCTTGGTTTAGACTTTGAATTGAAACGCACCTTCGAAACATTTTCTTTTCCATTTTACCTGGCCTCTAGTTGGACGAGGTTCATTTGAAAAGTGGATCAATAAAGTTGATAACAATCGCTGAGAAACGATGATCTCATGCAAGGAATTGAATATATTTCGTTGGCATGTCCACGACAGAGACATTATCTTTAGCATGAGCAAAATACTTGTAAATGTCCACGTCTTTGACGTTACCGCATTAGATAGATAGTAAGAAATGCATGAAACACAGTAAGAGCTGATCAAGTGACTGTAAAATTATACAGAGGGAATTTAGCTTCCCCAGTAAAACAGCGAAAACCAGTGCTTAAACCATAAAGCTATATCATGTCAAGGCGTTTTTCAGAATGCAAACTATGCATCTCAGCATGATTTAAGCAGATGAGACTTTTAATTCACCTTTATTACATCCTAATGAGCTAAGATCTCTGGAGATGTGTGAATAGTTCGAAGGAGTCGAACAAGCTATCCGGTAGGACAAAAAGAGTTGTCGAATTAAATTACCAGTTTGTGAACATAATTGTAATATTTAATTTATGGACAAATGAGCTAGGATGATCAACAGTGCATGTTGATGGCTCAGTTGCATGAAATAGATTTAATTACGTACTCTTGAGTTTGTTTGGTACCTCAAAGTCGACAAAGGCCATCTTTACTTCATGATTTCGATTGCATGTGAAGACTCCGGCACATCCAAGGAGTCTGACTTTTTTCAATAGAGTTTCATTCATACATTCATGCATATTACAGTGTATGTTCATTGCTCAGTTGCATTGAACAAATGTAATTACGTACTCCAGAGTTTGTTCCGTACACTCTTTTTTTAAAAGAATATTGTGTTTCCAGTCCGGGCTGAATTTCTTGTTTTTCTGCCCATTTTAGGCTGAAATATTATTGGGAATATTATTAGATTTATAATTAAATGAATGCGCGCGCTCTGATTGCCCAATCAGATATGGGTTATTGTGTCAGTAAACTCATTGAAATTTCGCGTGTCTTCTGAATTATTGTATAAAAGCAATAGACCACAAGTTTTTATGGTTTATAGGCTGATAAACCACTTGGGATGTTGGAAGAACACACGAAGAATTCGTAAGTCACTCGCGTGCGGCTCGTGATTTACGAATTCTTCTCGTGTTCTTCCAACATCCCGCGTAGGCTATGAGCCCATAAACCATAAAAACTTGTGGTCTATTGCTTAAATAGTGTATGAAATTTCTGTTTTCGAATGTATTTGGTGTCTGGATGGTGTTAAAGTGATTTTGGAGCCGGCCTGCAGGCATTAAAACCTGATATCACGCGTATAACTTCTTGCAGAAATGCTATTAGCATCGAGCATACGACTAGTGCTGTTTTTGTTGCGTTTTGGAAAGTTTTGCCATTTAGAGAAAGAAAGAATTTCATACGGCTTAGTTAAAAAAGTTTAATTGTTTTGTGTTTACAAAATTTCAAACACAAAATTGTATTCTTTTCAAAATCTAAGGTTCGGGATTATTCTAAAAATATTCTTAAAATTCGGCAATTTCAGCCTCGATATTCTTATAAATCATAGTCTTATTAAAAGAAAGAGTGTACTTCAAAGTGGACAAAGCCCATTTATTTAACTTTTACACCATGATTTAGAAAACCTATTCCAGTGAATTTAGAAACTACACGCCACGTAGGGACTGTGTTGCAGGGTGTAGTCAATATCAATATTAATGTAACAAACATAATGTTGACAAACGAACGAAAACCTTACCTCTCCATTCTTTTGAATTCATATTAAAATAAGGTTGGCTAGCCAGGAGAGAATCAAATTATAAAATACTAGGAGCTTGGGAATCGGAACCGTCGAGGGTTGGCGCCCGGCAATTGATTTCAATCGTATGTCTCTATTATCTTTCTTTTGAGTCTGACAACCTCCATTGCAGTGATACTTGTATTCTATTTGAAAATTCTGAAAATGGCGAGATTAATCACTAACAATTTGTTGCCTACTAATTTAGGTTCTGTATCATTAAAGAGGCTGCATAAACTTCATCCAGTCACCTTAAATGGCAGCTGCTGTACCGTCGCCCCTAATCAGCAGCGCAGAGAAGACAAATGGAGCCAAGCTGAGCAGACTTCTGATAGATGGCGGAACAACGGTTCTGAGGAACGCTTTTGATAACTACCATCCTCCTGCAAATCTGGCTGCTGATCTTAACGTGCAATTTAAAACCCTGCGAAGTCTCCTGCGTCGACGAATCCTCAATAAATGCCAATGGGAAAAACTTTTCCCTTCTAGTGGAGCCAAGCCAGACTCCAACTCTTTCGACATCACTCTTCTATTCTTGCTTTTGACTAACATTTGTGGACTATCACCTCCTCTGTCAGGTTGGCACACCAAGCCACCCCCAAGTGACACCTCCTTTGAGGCAAACCTGGCTCGCATTAAGTTTTTCCGCAATGAATTGTATGGTCATGTGTCTTCTACTGGTGTTGATACACCAAGGTTCAAGGCCCTGTGGCACGAAATTAGCGCAGTTCTTGTTGCTCTTGGGCTGGATCAGGCAGAAATAGATCGATTACAGGCAGAACGCTGCGGAGAGGACGACTATCTTGACGTGCTGTCTCAGTGGACTGATAGTGAGCTAGATGTCAACTCACAGCTAAAAGAAGTCCGTCTGAGTCTGACTGAAACACAACAAGACGTCAAGAAAATACTTCAGAACAAAGCAGAAGATTGCAAAATCCTTGAAGAAAGCATTTCCAAACTGGAAGAGATTAGGCAGATCGAAATCAAAACACATCAAGCTGTCAAAGATGCACGTCAGACCCAGTTAGAAGACCAGAAAACATTTCATAACACTATGTCGAGACTGAATGAAATTCATAAGATCGAAAACGAAACACATGAAGTAATCAAAGAAACACATCACGATACCATCTCAAAACTAGAAGGAGTATCCCAGACTCAAATCAAAACTCGTCAAGCTGTCGAAGAAGTGCATGACATTCTTCGAGCTGGTCTTCAAGAAGTCAAACAAGAGGTTGAAGACTTTAAGAGAAAAAGAGAAATGGACAGGGCAAATGAAGTACTTCGAAGCCTAAGTAAGTCCGAGTTCACAGGAGACATTGAGTATCATGCACAACGATTCCAGGAGGGAACTCGTGAATGGATCTTCAAAAGAGTTGAGGACTGGCTAGATGACCGAACATCCCCAAACCGGGTGATGGTAATTAGTGGAAATGCAGGGATGGGGAAATCTGTTATCTCTGCCGTCATTTGCAAAAGAATGCAGAACGCTAGTAGACTGTCAGGGAGCCACTTTTGTCAGCATAACAATGTACGTTACAGGAAACCTCAGCTGATGCTTCAGTCCTTAGCCAGTCATCTGAGTTACACTGTACCAGAGTACAAAAAAGCCCTCACGGAACAACTATCAAGAAATTTGGGGATGGAACTCAACAGCATGGGCGTGGAAGAGCTATTCTCGTTACTTTTCAAAGAACCGCTTAGCTCCGTAGCTGACCCTGGAAGAAATATCCTAATGGTAATAGATGGACTGGACGAGAGTGAGTATCAAGGGCGCAATGAACTGCTGGATGTGATTGCAAATCAGTTCCCCAGGCTTCCACAATGGAATCGATTTTTTGTTACCACCCGATCAGAAATTAACATCGCAGACAGCCTGAAGCATTTGCAACCCATACATCTTGATGAAAATCAGGAAGAGAACTTGAGAGACATTCGGCTATTCTTTGAAATGCGGTTGAGTCCTAAGATTGCGGCAGAGCAAGAAGATGTTCTCTTCGCGAAACTGGTTGAGAAGTCTGAAGGTGTTTTTCTTTATGCGTATTTCCTGATAGACCACATTCAAGAGAATGTTCCCCTTCTCACCCTTGAGCTGTTGGAGAGCAGCTTGCCGCTGGGTATTTCTTCCGTTTACCTTTCCCATTTCAAACGGTTAGAGAATGAACTTCGCAAAGAGCTGAAGATGGACGAAGACCAAGTGTTGAATTTTTTGTGCGCCTTTACCGCTTCAAGAGAACCAATGCCAGTAGCGTTTGTTTCAAGACTATTAAGCCCTGGTGGAAAGTCATTGTCCGCTCAACGAAGAATAAACAAAGCAGTAGCCTCCATCTCTTCGCTTTTGCCAGTTCGCAATGACTGTCTTCACTTTTTCCACAAATCAATCAAAGACTGGTTGACGAACACCTCGTGCTATGGGCGACATGATTTCACCGTGGACGAGAAGGAAGGTCATCGGATTCTTTTTGACCTTTGCAGGAATGAGCTTGACAATATCAAGCAAAAGGGTGTACATAATTCCTCCTTCAATGACACTGAAAGGTACGCTTTGCAACATGGTGTCCAGCACATGATTGAGCTGATCAAATCGGGTGAAAGTCCAAGACCTTGTGATATAGAAGAGCTGATTAATACGTATGTGACCGATTTGGAGCTCATTTATGCCAAACTTTGTGTGAACAGCACTGCCCCCTCCGAAGATATTTTCAGTGTTCAAAAGCACATTAAGCCAACCGTTCTCGGTGAGCGAAGTCAGTCTCTTTTAGTCTCTTTTCTAAAAGTGCTTAAGAAGCACTCTTATCTCTTAAAAGACCATCCGCATCTTTGGTTCCAAAGTGTGATCAATGAAGGACCTTCTGAGCTATCATCTAGAGCTGCAACCATCATGGAAAACAGGCTTCCTCCTGTGCCGTACATGAAATACTTAGACAAAAAAGAAGAGAATGGAGCAGTTCAAGCGCGATTTTACTGTTCAGATACGGTGGCATGTTTTGATGTTTCACCTGATATGGATTACATGGTGTGCGAATGTTGTGATGGAACAATCCATATGTGGTCTCTTAAAACTGGCAACATTGAATGGATTCGACCTTCGTTAATCAAGAGAGTGTATCATGGTGTGCATACAGACTACAGCCTATCTTCCGATGGAGGTGCGTATCGTGGGATAGATTATAACGTTTTGACTTTTTACCGTTCTGTCGTTTTTCATCCTAGTGGAAAGTATGTCCTACCAGGTAGTCTCCGAAGTGTTTATACTCTTGACGGAGATTGTAATTACCTTTTTCGACAGAGCAACGGCGTATTCTCACATTGTGCTTTTCCTAGAGAGAAAAGAATAATCTTAACAGACTCTTGTGATGATCCAAAGAAAGTAGTCTTGTGGAGTATGGAAAATGGTCAAGAACTAAAGATCATTGCTTGGGAAAATGATATTACAGCTTTCGCCATATCCCATGACGGGACACTCGTCGCTTTTGCTGACTTGCCTGGTTATATCTCCCTTGTTGATGTGGACAAATGGCATGGGCAATATTTGTTCAAGCGTAAAAACGCGGGGTGTGGTTTGTTACACTTCACAACAGACAATGAGGCCCTTGTTTGTGGCTATCTTCCTCATAGTGTGAAAGACCTCGGATGTTATCAATTTGGTTGGGCGTCTGAGAATGAACCAACATTTCTCCTTATTGAATTCAAAAAATGTCTCTCTTTTTCTTCATCCCGTGGCTCTCTGCTCTCTCCTGCACTAAACTTCTTCTTGTGGCCAATTGAACCAAGGACACTGACGAAGAAACTTTTTTCCGACGACGGTTTGCTCTCAATTTGGGTGAACAATGTCCGCCTTGTTTTTCCATCCTTACCTGCAGGATTCTACAAGAAACTGTCGAAAGAAACAGCATTGGTTGGCAGCCCATCTCTTAAGTACGTCGTCGCAGTTGACCTTGACTTGCTGAATGAAGTGAATTCAGCCTCCACCCGAGGTGTGGTCGAAAAAGTTGAACTTTCTTCTGAAGGAGACACCATTTATTGCGTTAGTTTAGAAGAAGATGAGGACACTGGTAGAGTAATACTAGTGACTGTTTACCGAATGTCAACTCGAGAAGTCTTGGCGAAAAAGTTTTTCACCTGCCCATCACTGTGTCTTGTTCCCATGAAGGAAGGTGTTATACTTTGTTTGAAGGATCAAGTACCAGAGCTGTGGAATTTTGAGCTGACCGAATGTGTCCGACCTATTGCCAGACTAACAGGTACTGAAAAGCTTATTCATTTATCAGATGAGCTGATAGCCTGTGTATGGAACTGTCGTACATTAACGCCTGACGAATTATTGGATTTCAGTTTTTTTCATTCATCAGTGGCAGAAAATTCGTCGAATCTACTTCCGGAAGATGAGTCAGTGGAACAAGATGTTGATGAGTCTGTAGATGAAGGAGATTCAACATTTTCATATAATTCATCAAATTTGGACAATTCGTTAGATTCCATTGATATTGACTGTGCAATTAATTATTTAAACATGTTAATGATTTCGAATAGTTTTGAACTCTTTCGAATGCTTGTTGTGGACATCGTCAGTGTAACTAATGGAGAGTGTGTTTCATCCATCAAGACAAGGGTTCGCTGTGACGAAGATGTACGGTTTGTCTCATGCAATAGTCAGAACCAGCTGCTAGTCTGTACCACTCAGGAAAGAGTAGAAGGCTCACTTACGGTAGTACAGTTCACAGTTAGTTTAAGGAACTACAGCTCATTTAAGTGTGTCTGGGAAAGAAATGAGAAAAGTATTGAAGGACCTACTTTGCCGCCATACTTCGTGTTCTCCCCTGAAGAACAGTTTGTTGCCACGTGGAATTCCTTTCATTCGGGTTATGGCGTTCACATTCTTGATGCACAAACCGGAAAAACACGCCATAGCTTGCTCACAGACCAAGGTAACATCATTGACTGCAAGTTTGTTCTTAATGATGAGTCTCTGGTTTGCTGCAGTAAGGACAACTTTCTTCGATTGTTCAACATCAGGTCTGGAGATCTACTCAGCGTGCTAGACATTGAAGAACAACCCCACTGTTTAGGAGCCTGTTTGGACAAGCCTCTTGTCGTCATTGGATTATTAGGTGCCAGACTGAAATTCGTTCATGTCAAGTTGCCGAGCGTCCAGGGCGCTGAAGGGAAGAAAGGTGAGAAATACCTTCATTGTAATTGGTCTTAGTGTTTTCCTTCCGCTAGAGTTAGCTGCATTGTGTATGGCTGTTAGGTTGATCGTTTATTCCTATTGATGACAATTATACACCGAAGTCCAATAGCAGGAAAACCTTTGAGAAGTTAATCTAACAGTAATCCCCGGCCATTGAAGATTCTGTACTATCAATTTTACTATCTTGTGGTCATATTATAATAGTAATAATTGCCCCCGCGAGGAGGAATTAATCGTACCCCCCGCGTATTAAGAAGTAATGCAATTTTGGCAGTATCTGTCGTACGGGAATCGAATCGATCCCGATTTGAAGAAACCAGGCTCGCACGGTGGTCCCGGTTAATTTTTCGGTAAGTTGAAGGTTGAGTTCAGCTACGATTCTCCAATATGGTCTACACGATGATTTTAGCGCGATCAAGTAATTTCCCCTCTAGAGAAAATCTAAAACTATTTCAAAGATCCTGAAGATGTATTTTGGGAAGAAACGTTTTGTAATGTTACGAAAGCGTTTACCATTTGTGAGAGCTAACATTAACAAGTAAACCTGAAACTTCAACATATGTACATGACTCAGTAAAGAAGGTAAAGTAATGGCCAGGAACACCTTAGCCCGTGTAGCTGGCGGCATTTCGCACGCGAGTGTGTTTGTTTTGGCGGTCCAGTCGAGCGTGAACGCGAGTGGCGCTCGTGAATTCCCTCACGACCTTCACCCGCGTGGGCGGCTCCGTTACTAAGAATCACTCGCTCACGAATCCCGCCAGCTACGCAGGCCAAGAACACTTTGAAAGAATGCTAATTTGGTTATCCTTGTTGACAAATCTCTGTTGACAGCCCACAAGAAAAGCGTAGGTCTTACCTTCTCATTTCAGTCTATTAAATTTAATTCTCCTCGGTTTTCAGCTATACTCAATACATGTAAGTTTTTTACCGCACTCTTTCGAACATAAACTCGATAGCGTAATCACACCCGAATATGTACTATTGAACGTGGGCAATTGAAGTGTTCGTCAACACTTTTATTAAGTGAAGCAGCTTGGGTACTACTCGGAGTCATTACATGTCTCTTCTATCTTTTGCAGGTTCCCTTACCAAACAGAAGTGAACTGGATCTGATGCATCCTGTACTTGTTACAGTCAGTTATTGGAACGGGATTTCAAAGCAGCACAGCTGGTTCAGGAACTGATGGTCTGTTTTGACGGCAGTTGAGTCCCAGACTAAGAAACATGTAGAACATGCTGCCGTACATTTCAGATGGAACTATTTTCACTGTATTTCAAGGACCTTTATTAATGAAATAATGTCATATCGAACTGTAAAGCTATGTTAGGATAATCTGGTACGGGGTAATGGACATTGATTTCACGAACTCGTAGATGACGAATACAAAGATATGACGAAAAAACCCTGATGTCTCAGTTATTTCTGAAGGCATTGACAAAGTTTTTGTTTTTAGCTTTTTTGCAGCTGGTATGCATGGTTTGTTCGGTCATTTTCTGTCATTCATACAATAAGTTCTACGAGCCTCGTCATAATTGTTGAAACACTTCGGTTTCCTTACATTTTGCCCCTCCCAAGGGGGGTACTTCCTTATATGGGCTACATAGGTATTTGCGGCCCCTAAGGGTATGTTTTTTTTAGCCTTTTTAGCCAAATTAGGTATCGATTTTGGCCATTTTGATCGTAAATAGGGTATGGTTTTTGCACTCTTGTATTGAGGGTCCGGTCATAAATAGGGAATGAAGTTTTTGGTCAGGTTATAAAAAGGGGAGGGAAATACACGGATTGTGGTCATAAATAAGGTGAGGGTTTTGGGAAGCTGGCCTCACACCCCCACCCAATTTTTATGGAAGTACCCACCCCGGGGCTCCTCCCCACCCCTGTGCAATGTTGACAAGACACTTTGAACGGACACATTAATGCGTTTTGCCATTTTCCAACATTAACGGGTGGGGGAAGGGGGTTTTGACGCGTTTTTACTACTTGCTATGATCGAAATTTGAAACATTTGTATGTGTTTCAACCATAAATGTGACGAGGCTTCTAGGTTAAGATTAGAGGGCTGACGTTTATGCAAAGCATCTAGATTGGTTTCGGAATGACCTTTCGGAATGTGACAACCAGCAGCGGAATTTAATCCCGTGAAGTGTTCTCTCTAAACATAGCTAAGCTTTTGCACATTATGCTTTTGTTTCGCCCCACTAAAATGCACTGATTTTGTGCTCCATTTTGCTACTCACATGCTCTATCTTTCAAAAAGAACAAGTCACGCAAATGCTCGTATAATTCTCATTATACACAAAGCTATTTTTATCAACTGTACCGTTTTTAGACTAAACTACAAGGTATAAGTTGGATAACAGCAATATGTACAATATCATATAGCAACTTGAAATCGTCCTAACTCTCGTTAGCCGGCACAGACGATTCAGGCAATACCGAGAACGCAATGAACACAGTCTTTTAATTCCTCAGTCGACCACGAGGATTTTTCTTACAACAACAATTGTTGAGAGACTCCCTCAGAGAGGGCCTAAGTACAGGCGACGGGGACAACACTCTTGCATGAGTCAAACCTTTGACCTGTCCTCAGTCGACTTCACTGGGCTATCATGCCAGTGCTTCACTGTAGATCCTGCATTTGAACTTTTAAATTCTTTATTTTCTTTTAACTACTTTTGAAATTTATGATTTTGTAGAAAACAACAACAAAAGCAAACAAAAAAACATAAAACGTCTCTAAATTAAAACGTCACTAAAATGCTCGGAAAAATGCCAGCATAAAGAACAAAAGCCTAGAGACAGAGGCAACACACTTTGAAGTGATTACATCTGCGTCCCGAGGGGCGTGATAGCCTCATGGTTAATGCGCTAGGACTCCGGTCGAGCAGTCCAGGTTCTAGCCCTAACCAGGGTCATTGTGTTTCATTGTACCTCCCAATTCAAATTGAAGGTGTCACGTGTCATGGGTCAAAACGCACTAACTGCCTAGTCACTCTCTCTCTATCTTTTGACTCACACGTGATCACAGGCGGCCCAGACGTTGTATACGATTAATACGTGACATTATGCTGTTGGCGATTACGTTACAATTTTGGCCGTTTATAAGACAATGTATGAGAATGCTTCGAAAATTACTCTAAATGCTACGTGTAGAAAATAATTTGAATAAAATGGCTTACCTTATGTTTGCATTGCGTTGTTTTAATGTCTCTGGGTTCCTGGAGGTGGTTTAGAGCCATTTAGGCGAGTTTTACTTTCTGGCGGTTTGCCTTCCCCTAAAGAGAAACGAAAGGCGGGCGACCCACTGGCCCGACGGCCCGCACTCAAAGCCCTGTAAATTCGACAAAAATGGTCTAATCTCGTCAGAATTGTCTCATGGTAGCCGCCGATAACTCTTCTTCCCATTCGGTTTCTCCCAAGGTTTCAAAGTTTATCTTAACCGCCCGAGAATCGCTGGTTTTTCAGCTCTTGCTTTCCATTTCGGCTCCATTTCGATCCGTAACCGATTATCTTGGGCACGGGATTTGAATTTCTAGCTTAGCGACCTCGCCATCGTGACAAAGTCGCCTCCAACCGTCGAGAGGCACGGGGCATTGGTCAGTTACTCGTTGCCATCTCTCGCTGCAGTTGACAGTGCTTTTAGGCGCTAAATTCAGCTGAACATTGTTTGCTCCTTGTATTTTTGCAGTTAACAGTGCTTTTAGGCGCTAATTTCAGTTATACACCGCGGCACGATGCAGTTTGCATAATCAAAAAATGCCCCGTGCCTCTCGACGGTTGGAGGCGACTTTGTCACGATGGCGAGGTCGCTAAGCTAGAAATTCAAATCCTGTGCCCAAGATAATCGGTTATGGATCGAAATGGAGCCGAAATGGAAAGCAAGAGCTGAAAAACCAGCGATTCTCGAGCGGTTAAGATAAACTTTGAAACCTTGGGAGAAACCGAATGGGAAGAAGAGTTATCGACGGCTACCATGAGACAATTCTGACCAGATTAGACCATTTTTGTGGAATTTACAGAGCTTTGAGAGCGGGCCGTCGGGCCAGTGGGTCGCCCGCCTTTCGTTTCTCTTTAGGGGAAGGCAAACCGCCAGAAAGTAAAACTCGCCTAAATGGCTCTAAACCACCTCCAGGAACCCAGAGACATTAAAACAACGCAATGCAAACATAAGGTAAGCCATTTTATTCAAATTATTTTCTACACGTAGCATTTAGAGTAATTTTCGAAGTATTTTCATACATTGTCTTATAAACGGCCAAAATTGTAACGTAATCGCCAACAGCATAATGTCACGTATTAATCGTATGCAACGTCTGGGCCGCCTGTGACGTGATCAGATCGTGCACCTGGAAACCACAGAAAATTCCCAGTTCCCTCTATAAGATGCGCCCGTAGGGAATCATGGTAGTTGTATTCATCATCTTGGACTGGATATTTGTTTTGATGAATACAACTGCCATGTTTCCCTGCGGGCGCGTCTCTTAGAGGGAACTCAACTATTTGTGTGCCAGCCGGAGTCAAGCAAATAATGTTTTCTCAGTTTACTCTTTTTAAGTCTCGAGGTATATCAAAACACTTAAGGTGGCTCAAAACAGTTTCCAGCACTTAGATTTTGATGGGTCGCTTATAACCATTTTTATCACTTGATACTACAATCATGGTTTCAAATCAAAAAACTGCCCAATCATTGGCGAACACGTTGTTATCTACATTTTCGTGACGCAATAGGTTAATACCATAGCTCTGAACCCTACCTACAGAATTTTTTTAAACTTTGCCAAAAGTTGCGTCTTATCATGGTTATCAAAAGTTGATCAGTATAAAAAAATTTCACCGGGCCGAAATAGAAATGGTAACACGATTCAGATTTTATCCCTGTCTACCGATCTTGCAGTCTGGATTTAACCCTCAGTCTGCATTTTACCACTGGTCAGCAGTCTTCAGTCTGCAGTCTCGTTGTACACTGACCGATCTTGGTTAAAAAGCCCCTCTCCCTCCCCCAAGGGTCCAAAGGGTTGCATCGACCGATCTTTGTCGTATTAAGTAAAATCACTTTAATTATACTAAACATAAGAAAAAACTGACAGATTTGTGCATAGAGTGTGGAAAGTATAGTAACTGAGAGCAAATGAGAGAAATAAGTGTAATATAATTATTGCGAACTTGTTGGTTAACGCAAAGATGCACAGACTCACAAGATATTAGAGCCACTATGAATTCCTGCTGTTAGTCATTCGGTGAAGTCATACATTCAGCTCTCGTTGACATAATTAACCTGAACTCGAGTTCACTTGCGCTCACAAGCGGCCACTCGTGTGTACTTTCCAAAAAGACATGATTGGGCCATACTTCCGAAAGGGTCAGAAATACCTTCAATTTCTAATTTTCCGCCTTGATAAAATGATCATTGATTTCATTACCCCTGCGTGGCTTTGATTTTCGGAGTTTTAACCGAATAATACGTTCCCTTATTCACAGATCCATTCAAATATCAAATATTGTTATGTTTGTTTTGGCTGGATGAGTATGCCACTGGGAAGAGGACTTCCGTATCAAGAAAGCACGGGGTTCCTTGTCGTGCCTCTTAGGGATTAAAAAAGCGCTTTGGTACCTCGTAAGGGTGTTCAGCCTTATTAGGTCCACAGCGGGAGCTCTTTGCGCTACCTTTTAGGGTGTTGAGCCAAAAAAAACATGACAGGAAATAATGACCTCTTTAATGCTATTAAAAAACTGTCAGTTAATGTGTTGTTTTAGAATTGGTACCTCTTAGGGCTGAAAAAAATTCAAGCCACACCCACAAATTAGGACCTTGGTACCTCTTAGGGGTTCTTTTCAAAATTTCTACAGGCACCCCTCTCCTTTTTATATGAGAGTCGACCCCCACCCTCCGGTACACCATTTTGGCATATTTGACAAGTGTCGCGTACTGTCACTCAGGTATTTTTGCTTGAGGTAAACTAGGGGCAGGAAGTGCAATTTTTAAATGTGGAACTTGGTATAGCAGCTATGTGTAAATGTAATTGTTCTTGCACTAAAAGTACTAATTATTATAATTTGGAGAATATAGCAACTGGCTGCCCGTTGGAAATTTTGTACAAGGAATTAACATTTATTTCAATTTATGGCCGCTTACATTTACTGGGAAAAAGAATGAAAGTTTACATTTGAAAAATCAAGCAGTGGTCGTTCAAATCAGAGTGTCCATGTGGAATTATTGAAGGAGTGAGGGTGAGAGGAGAGGGGCACTTTCCAACAGTGGCGGATCTAGGGGAGGGGCCCGGGGATTCCCGGGCACCCCCTTATTTTTGGGAAAAAAGAAATCACAGGAAGAAAAGCTGGCAGAGCAAGCAAAACAAAACTGCCCCCTCTCAATAAGCACAAGGTCCAGGACGCTTCCACCTTAAACCCCAGGTCAGTGTTGCTCAAAACAAAAATGGAGGTGCTTTTCTGAGTTTGAATGACTTAAATCGAGGGCAACCTCAAAATAATGGTTGACTAACTTAAGTTAGAAAACCCTTAGTTGAAAATTAAAATGAAGACAGATTATGAATGACAAATTGTACCATTCATGACATACAGCGCAGGTAAGTTCTAAGAATAACAGGGTGTGTTCATTATTTATGGTTTGAGGAAAGGGGGGTGGTCGGTGTTTTATATGGCTCACCTTTTTAGTATGACACCATAAGAAAAAAAACAAACTTAATAAATAGCCCCTCCAAACTGATGAGCTAAACTTTTATGACTCCCCTCCCCTCCCCCCAAGGCCACCACCTCCTCCTTTTTCACACAAGTAAGAGGACAAATAGATAACATGTTTCTTGTACCTGATCTCCCAGTTACCATGATTATTTAAAACTGCATCCCTCTCACCCAGGAAAGTGATCTGCTAGAGTCTATTATTTCATTACTAGGAGTTGCCTCAGCTGGTTGGTTTTTATCAGTGGTCTTAAAGGTAGATTATTTTCCTCTTTATAACCCTTTATGACCCTGCCCCCCTGCAGCACCCTCCTAACTTTCATGACCACCCTATTCCCATACCTAAAACCTTTCCCCCCCCCAGATATCACCACCCCCCCAAAAAAAACTAAACAAAAATAGAGCACGAACTCTCCCTAGTGTTACATGTAAGTCAAGATATCATCTTACACTTGTCATGTACAAAGAATTAAGGCTCCACAACACCTGGCTGATGTTTTTCTTTATTCTCATCACATGGTGGTATTCTTTGATGTGGTATGAGAAATTAATTAGGTGTTGATCACTCCTGGGAAGAGAAGGTTCATTTTCCTAAGGTCTAAATATTATAACTGGTCAAAGAACAGCTACTGACAGCACAGGTCAACTGCACATTTATCATTCAATGGTGTGTCCAATGTGTGGTTGGGCATTCCACTTGTAACATGCTCCATCAATGTGCAGATAGTTTCTGTAACTTACAATATGATTGTTATATACTGTTTTTGCTGTGTTTGGATTTGACAGTTCTCTTAATAGTGTGCACAAGAGCATCTTGAAGAACTGGACAGGTTCTTGCACAACCTTCCATGCAACATTTGACAGCCTGCAAAGAGATTTTTTAAAAAACAATTGATTAATTGGCTCTCGCTTACATATTGCGATGTTATTTTTGGGTCTTTTGAGGAGGAGATGGATCTATCTAATTATATAGTAATTTTAGGAAAATCGTTCTTGTGGACTTGTCAATGTAGAGAAACCTTACCGGTGCCTTCCTTGAGCCACTTCATAAGAATTTTGGTAATTAAATATGAAACTGAAAAACACATACATTTCAAATCGAATAAAACAAATTTGTTTCAAGAAAAATGGAAGATTTTTGAGGAAACAATTTTAACTAATAATTAAAGTCGGACAACACTATTGTCGAGGAGAATGGTTAAGTTAAATAAATATGTAGATAAGAATTGGCAACATCTTTTTTCTTAATTAATTCAATAAGGTGTCATTATTAATTCTGTAAACCAAACTTTATTCATTCTTTTGTAACTTAATTGTTGAAAAAAGAATTGTAATCGTTGTAGTTGTAGAAATAAATGAATGAAAGCAAAAATAATAATAACAAGAAGATCTGTTAGATCTTATAACCGCGCTTTTAAAATTTAACTGTTTTCTTAGCACTACAGTCGCATCGCAGTGTACATTCCAAAGCAATCCTTGATGATTCATTGATTACTGTAGACACCACATTACTTGATCAACACAAACTGTATTATTGCACCATCAGTCGTAACCGGTGTGAAATCTCCGATGACGTAATAGTCTTAATCTGGAACTTTCTTCCGGATACGTATGGGCATGAAGATACGAACACTATTAACAACAGCTTTCTTTCTTAAAAAGTCACGATTAAATTAAATTGTTTTTTCCCTTGAGTAAAGGGCTAGCAAAGAAGTCACACAAGTCACATAATTCAAGAATTGCGTTATCCACGGCTATCTTTAGTACGGTGGTTATTTCCCTACCAATGACATAATCCTTGCACGTTCTGACAAGTTCGTTGCTTGGCTTGCAAATGTTTAATTTTCCTTCCGATCTATGAACTCGCTGCCATGAAACCGCCAAAGAATTTACTTCATTTGCCTAAAACCACAAGAAATACTCGCAAAATTACAAATAAATTAATGAACGTCGCTTCTGGCGAAATAAACTTGCAAAATAAACACGATCTTATTTGTCACGTAGCGAAAGTGAAAGCTGCAACGTCAACGCATTCCATGGCTGACGTAATACCTTTTTTTAGCGTGTTTATTATTCCCTTTAAATCCAACGCTTTGATAAAACGAAAAGAAAATATATTTTTTCCACAAAAAAGAAAAAAATATCCGTAGAATTGTCCGTCTATTTATGTTTTAACAGCTTCTGCCGCGAAAACATCACACGTTGCGTGACTCAAACTTTGGCCGAGCGGAGGTCTGCGTCTGGTCACCGACAAAAAAAAAAAAATAATAAACCCCGGGTAAACCTAGAACCGCGCTCGGCCCATGGCCGCGCGGTTAATAATAATAATAATAATAATAATAATAATAATTATTATTATTATTATTATTATTATTATTATTATTTGGCTTATGTTGCAACTAGCAGTATTTCTTGTTATCTAAACCTTTCACTTGTAAATTGTGTTTAGAACTATAAACTGGCAAATGCTGTGTGTCGGTAGTCTTAACAATAAAGGTCAGTTTCAGTGCATTACTGAAAGAAGCCTAATGCCTCATGGAGTCTGTGCCAAACTTCAGTCTCCAAAACCTGAAGCAACTTTCACTGTGGCATTCACTGAACAAATTATGGTGCTGTGGTCCTGGAAGCTGATAAAAATGATGGCAAATGACATGACAGAATTGAGAGAGCACCTGCTGAAATTGCAAAATGACAAGGCTCGAAATTCAGGTGGAGCACATGAATGCCCCCCACCCCGGCCCCAGTGCATTGTTTGAAAATGAGGGTAAATTACAGCGTATTTGGATACCTAGATATGTGTAAATATGAAATCCATTTTTTTTTTCTATGAAGGATGCATTTATATATTTGGCCTATGTCCCAATTGCTTAACCATATATACCAAGCCATGGAAACCTTTAGCTCCAAAATATGAGGTTTTGTTAGACAAGTTAAACATGAGTGCATTTCAAACCCATATTCTTGGTATTCATTTTTTCTGGTTATATGCATGTAAGAAAAAATCTACAACACCTGATTCAAAGTTGGCCAAAAACCTGCCGACTGTGTGTCCCCTTATGATATAAAAGAACCACTTGACTAAATATCAAATAACTGTAAATGTTTTTTTTTTTTTTTTGTCATGGTTGGGTAATATACAAATATGGTATTAATGGGGAGTTTTAGGTTTTAATTGTTGCAAAAAAAAATAGATGCAGCCACCAAAATGTAGTGTCCATTAACCCCCTTGTGGTGTCCGTACCTCCTGTGCCTTCAAGTGCAATTTAAGACACAAACATTTTTTTATCTCAAAAAAGGTTTAAAATATCTTACTCTGACATTTCCATTAAGATTCTGCAATTTCAGTTACTGGATACCCATCAAGTGCCAAGCCTGGTCACCAAACTCTGTCAGCTTCACAATTGGAGTCAGCAGGGCAGACGTAAAAATGATAAAAAAAAGAATATTATGGTTTGCTGATTCATTTTCCACATTTTTAGTGTCCATACCACCAGAAATTGACTGGACGTATATCTGAAACCAGACCGCGCAAATGCCCCAAGATACTTTACAGAAGTAACGAAGAGATGTTGTACTTGCAAGCCATGCATGAAAAACAAACTAAGATATTGCAAGGTTGATTTTTTGACCTAAGTGATCCCTACATGTACTTTGCCACCCTGATTGTGTTTTAGCTGAGATGATGACCTCGCTCGCCGTAAGGGAATTTCTCAGGACTGTCAAACTAGGAAAACTGCCTGTCAATTAGTTAGCTGGCTGAATGTCCTCAGTACTATTGCTTGCAGTGCGCACCTCTCTCCAGGACTGCCACCCTGTTTTGGACCTCTCCATTTCTACTGTGCGCCGCCAGGTTGTTTTTGGCCGGCCTCTCTTTCTCTTTCCCTCTGGGGTCCATGTCAGGGCTGTAACACAGTCATTGTCAGGTTGTTGTCTGAGGATGTGTCCAATGAATCGCCATCTCCTTCTTCTTACCTCTTCACACAACCTCTCCACGTTAACCCTTTCCAGTAGCTCTCTATTACTAATCCTATCTTGTCATTTAATCTTCATTATCCTTCTCAGGCATCGGTTCTTAAGATGTTTTGTTTTTACCTAATTTAAAAGTGAAAAAAACAGCGGCCTCCGAAAGAGCAAAAGTTTACGCAACTCAGTTATCATTAGTGCAAGCAAAATATTGCCAACTGATGGTAGATTTTCTTCGGATTTCTTTTCGTTGCCTGTGGAAAGCGGAGATGATCGTTCACAACACGTTCAACATTAAGCTTATTTCGCACACGTCTGTAACACGCATCCAGTTTTTGTGCTTCCTATTTTTCAAGTTCCTATGCCTTTCTGTTTGCCTTAAAAAAAGCGTGAGCAGTGCTAAGTTTTGAGTTGTTTTTCGCTCGGTAGTTTTCACTGCGTGAAATGAGTAATTTTGTGGTATTTACGTGGCCATGAAATTCTTCGACACTCGGCGAGTCCGAGATCAGAACGTGATGCGTCAAGAAACGTGACATGTCGGAGAGTGCCACGTTCCTCATACGTATATTGCGGCATGTCAGGAAAAATCATGGCCTGGGTACGTCATGTGCGACGTATCAAGGGAAGCCAGGACTCTGATACTTAACGGCACGCGGTTTTAGTTTAATCAGCCAAATTAATTGACGGAACTTATTTCTCTTTACGCGGAAACTAAAAGTTTCGGACGTGCGTTTCGTTTGTTCGTTTCAGAATGTTCAAATATATATAAACAACAAAAACAACAGCAGCAATATCAGAATGCTAAATAGCATTTTTTTTATCACGTCCGACTACTATTTTATATTCTAGTATTTAAAATCTACTTATCGCAGGGCTCTTTTAGAATACTACCCTGGCTATTGAATGTAAAACCCTTGTTTAAATAAAGTGCTAAAAAAAACCGCAGGGGAACATCCCTTCTCACCGACCTACGTGGTGGCGCAACTCACCAGTTTCGCAAAGCTTGAGAGCGGAATGCCCTAAGATCGATTGCATGGGAGATCGATTGCACTGGGACGCCAAACCCATTTAACGCTGCCGCGTATTTGATGCAAACCATGGAACTCTCATAGGAGGCATCTGGCCGATCTTAAGCTTGAAAAGATTGAATGTTGCAAAATCTATTTATTTAGACGGACTAGTGGTTTTCCATCATTGTGGTTACCGCTGTTAGTCTGAAAGCATCAGCGCATGCGTAATTATGGAGAGTGCCTTCAACGAAATTCACCAACCAATATTTCTTCCAGTCGGGTTGTCAGTAAGATTTCTAAACACAAATCAAATAAATGATTTTCGATTTATTATTATTTTTTTTTTTGCGTTACAGTGAAAACGCCCTATAAACATTTTATCCGTCTTGGAATTGTTACGTGAATAACATCCGGAGGTCTGTGAGCGATTAGACTTTTTATTCTTTGCCGAAAGAGGCGAATCATTCAGACAAGTTCATTATACGTCGTAAGTTATAACGGTCTGCTGAGCATCAGAGTTGTTAATATTTAAATCAAGTTACCCGTGACGCGGCCAATTAAGTCAGATATAAAGAGTGGGGCCTTTGAAAAACGTCCTCGAGTGGTGTCAGTGATAAAGACTGGCTTAAAATGTCGATCTGGTCTAGCTCCGGCTTTGCAGTGCTTCCATAATCAAAGGAAGTGCTAACATGAAATCTCTTGGGCGAGAGAATAATGCAGCAAAGTGAAACAATCGGCAAATTTGTCGCTTGTTGAGCATAACTGAATTTTGGTCCAGTATGAATATAAAGAGCTTAAGGGGACAGCACACTTCTATTTAGTCTTAATTACCTGGCAGCTTTCTTCGAAGGTCCGCAAATATTTTACAGTATTTCCTTCATCTTGTAGCTGTTGTACATTCCAATCAGAAAATTTAAGAGGGATGAAAGGGGGGAATAATTCTTTTTCCAGTTTAAAGCCACACTAAATTTCCAACAGTGAAACCAAAGAACAGTGGTGATATCATCGATAGCCGCAATGGTGACCCCTACCAGCCGCCCCAGTGTAACGATTTACACACAACAAATTGTACCCGTAATACCTCCCGCGGGGAAAATTTGTCGTTACTTCGCTTTTTACGATCGTTCAAATTTCCCGCTCGAGAAATTTTGAAAGTCCCTTGAGTATTTTTAAGCTGCTGCCGCCATTGTTAAAAATTGGCCATTTTAGGTTAATTTTGGGCTGTATAACAAAGCCTTTTGTTAGCAAAATGGACCTGCTTTTCTTGATACGCTGTTGCACTTTCTCTTCCAGTCAATCGAAAAATATATATGTAAAAATAAACGTTATGGCAGTTACACGTAACTGAGATTGCGATGTAGAAATAATATTTTGGGGCAGTTTGTAATGCACTAATCAATAAAAGTGTGCCGGTAGTAAAAGGGTAGATGCATGGCCTTAGGGAAACTGGAAACGTTATTTTCGATGAGGCTTGCTACTACCCTAATGGGTGGAGATGAACTTGTTAGCAACATGGTAGAAGCCCTTTGTAAGCTAGTAGCCTTCTCCCTGGTGAGTTACACTCTCATTTTTACCGAGTTATTACAAAGCCCAGAATAGTAAGGACCTGTGTGGGTATGAAAGTGGACCTCTCGGAAGCTTAGTAACGAACCTAGGAGCACATGACAACCCCTTGGGAAAGCAAGTAAATTCATATAAATTTCCTTCCGAGATAAAACGTAAACACTTTCGATCTAAAGAGCTAATCGGGGTGGAGTAATAGGCGTCCTCCATGTCAATAGAGGCCATGAAACAATTTTTGTTCATGAGTTTAGTTACGGTGTATGGTGAGTCCATTTTGAACTGATGGTGGCTGACTGACTCATTAATTGAACCTTTTAAGATTAAGTGTACGTCGATGACACCCATCCTTCTGCGGATAGAGAAACATACAAAACAAAATGTGCCCAGGCATGGGTGCAACCTAGGTGATAACACCTTTCTCAAGCAATTTATGCACTTCCTGGTAAACAATGTTGTATCCATGCTCTGAAAAGGTTTTGGTTAGGCTGTCTGGTTAGGACGTCTGTTTAGGACAGGGTTAGCAGTACATTCAATATTTGTTGCCAAAACGTCCGCTAGGAGTACTAGTACGCGTCCTCCAAGCTGAAAATCAACAGCCACCTGTCCAGCCTCAATTGTGTTTCATTAGTGTTGCTAGTAATTCAATACGTTTGGCAGGAAACTTTCAAAAACACCTACCGTGTTCTTTATTTGCAGCAATTGTTCCATTATTTCGTGTTGGTGTTTGGTGGCTTTTTTCCTTTTGTAGGGCCGGTTTTGGCCTTTCCACAAAAACAAAATGTGGGTGGGGTAGGATAGTGTTGTTTGTGGATCAGACTAATTATTTTCTTTAACCACACATTAGAAATATATAGGTTGCCAAGACTGTATGGATGCTTTAAGAAACTTAATGAAATATGATTAAATCTGTAATCTCAACCCAAACTCCAGATAAAGAGGGGCAGCCCCTCATCGCCTTGTCATTGCCATGGATCGTTAAATGATGTCAGCAAAATGTTTGTATCCTAACGTGCATTAAGATAATTCCTACAGAAATGTACAAAACTTTGTTACGTTGCATTATCTTACAACATAGGTCTGGGCATTCCTCCCCTTCTCCCCTCCTCAAGGTCGAGTCTGGCCCTTTAAATGACAATCCTTCTAAGGTATGGTTACCATTCTAACAAAACCAAGAAAGGTATATAATCGATTGTTATTCAAGGTTCTAATTATTGATGAGTATAACTAGGATTGTAATCGGCGCATTGATGATTGACTGCGGTTTAAACTCTGGTCATAATTTTATTATCTTTTAAGATTTTTACAGGATTCTTGTTGCTTAATTATTTAGATTCAGCAAGGGTAAACCACTGTCGTAACCATCGGGTCAAAACATCTGAAATGGCAGCTGCTGTACCTTCACCTTTGGCCAGCAGTGCAGACAAGACAAATGGAGCCAAGCTTAGCAGACGTCTCATTGATGGCGGGACAACAGTCCTGAAGAACGTTTTTGATAGTTATCATCCTCCCGCAAACCTGGATGCTGATCTCAACGTGCAATATAAAACTCTACTCCGTCTCTTTCGTCGACGAATCCTCAATAAACTTCAGTGGGCCAAATTGTTCCCTCCTGGTGGAGCTAAGCCAAACTCCGCTTCTTTTGACATCACACCTCT
The DNA here is from genome assembly GCF_042242905.1 of Orbicella faveolata. Taxonomy (NCBI): domain Eukaryota; kingdom Metazoa; phylum Cnidaria; class Anthozoa; order Scleractinia; family Merulinidae; genus Orbicella; species Orbicella faveolata. The sequence continues at coordinate 15,776,568 of NW_028301563.1, forward strand.
ATTCCTGCTTCTGACCAATATTTGTGGACTATCCCCTCCCCTATCAGGTTGGCACACTAAGCCATCTCCAAGTGACACCTCCCTTGAGGCAAACCTTGCACGCATTAAGTTTTTCCGCAATGAATTGTATGGTCATGTGTCTTCCACTGGGGTTGATACACCAACTTTCAATGCTTTGTGGCAGGAAATTAGTGCTGTTCTTGTTACTCTTGGGCTGGATCAGGCAGAAATTGATAGATTACAGGCCGAGCGCTTTGGAGAGGACGATTACCTTGACGCGCTAACTGACTGGGCTGATAGTGAACAAGAAATAAAGTCAGAGCTGAAAGAGATGAAACGAGATGTTAAGAAAATACTTCAAACGCAGCTGGAAGATCGCAAAACTCAACACGAAAGTAATTCCAGGTTGGAGCAAGTGCATGAGATTGTGAACAAGACCCATCAAGCCATAAATGAAGCCCGTCAGACCCAATTCACTTCATGATAATCTCTCAAAACTGGATAAAATCCATGAGATCGAAAACGAAACCCATGACACTACCAAAGAAGTACGTCAGACCCAACTAGAAGGCCACAAAACACTTCAGGATGGCGTTTCCAAATTAGAGGGAATATCACAGACCCAAACCAAAACGCAGCGAGCTGTAGAAGAAGTACACGAAACTCTAGAAGCAGGTCTCCGAGAAGTAAAACAGGAGGTAGAGAACTTGAAAAAGAAGCGTACAATGGACGGAGCAGATGAATTGCTACGAAACCTCGCTAAGTCCGAGTTCAAAGGAGACATTGAATACCATGCAAAGAGATTCCAGGAAGGAACCCGTGAATGGATCTTCAAAAGAACTGACGACTGGCTAGATGACCGATTTTCCCCAAACCGGGTGATGGTAATAAGTGGAAGTGCAGGGATGGGAAAATTATCTCTGCGGTCACATGCAAACGAATGCAAGAGGCCGATACACTTGCAGGAAGCCACTTTTGTCAGCATAACAATGTGCGTTACAGGAAACCTCAGCTAATGCTTCAGTCCTTGGCCTGTCATCTCAGTCTCACTCTACCAGAGTATAAGAAATCTCTTGTGGAACAGCTATCAAGAAATCTGGGGCCGGTAGAACTCAACTACATGGGCGTGGAAGAGCTATTCGCGTTACTTTTCAAAGAACCACTTAACGCTGTAAAAGACCCGGGAAGAAATATCCTAATGGCGATAGATGGACTGGACGAGAGTGAGTATCAAGGACGTAATGAGCTTCTCGATGTGATTGCAAATCAGTTCTCCAAGCTTCCTCAATGGATTCGATTTTTTGTGACAACCCGATCAGAAATTAACATCGCAGATAACCTTAAACATTTGCAACCCATACATCTTGATGAAAATCAGGAAGTGAACTTGAGAGACATAAGGCTATTCTTTGAAATGCAACTAAGCCGTAAAATTGAAGAAGGACACAAAGATGTTCTCTTGAGAAAACTGGTTGAAAAGTCTAATGTGCCGTATATCAAGTACTTAAACAAAGAAGAACAGAATGGAGCAGTTCAAGCCCGATTTTACTGTTCAGATACGGTGGCATGTTTTGATGTTTCACCTGAAATGGATTACATGGTGTGCGAATGTCGTGATAGAACGATCCATATGTGGTCTCTTGAGACTGGCAACAAAGAATGGGTTCGACCCTCGTTGATAGAGAGAACTTATGAATTTGTTTATCCAGATTATATATTTGGTGATGGAGGTGCGTATCGCAAGATTAACTTTGATTGTTTGACTTTTTACAGTTCTGTCGTTTTTCATCCTAGTGGAAAATCTGTCCTACCGGGTACCCTTAGAAGTGTCTACACTCTGAAAGGAGAGTGTAATGACTTATTTCCTAACAGTAACTGCACATTTTCGCATTGTGCTTTTGCTAGCGACAAAAGAATCATTTTAACAGACTGTTTTGATGATCCCAGGAAAGTAGTTTTGTGGAGTATGGAAAATGGTCAAGAGTTAAGGATCATACCTTGGAATGATGTTATTTCCTCTTTTGCGATTTCCCAAGATGGGTCACAAATCGCTTTTGCGGACGTGACTGGCTCTATCTACCGTGTTGATGTGAACAAGTGGCTTGGGGAGTGTATGTTCAGGTGCAAAAATGCGGTTTGTGGCTTGATGCACTTCACCCCAGACAATCAGGACCTTGTTTGTGGCTACCTGCGTTATGGAACAGAAGACCTCGGACATCTTAATTATGCTTGGGTGCCTAACGGTAAACCACTTTTTATCGTTTCTAGCCGTCCACAATTACTCCAAACAGGCGGAATGGACTTCGTCTTGTGGCCCATTGAATCAAGGACACTGGTGAGAAACGACTTTTTCGAAGAGGGTTTTCTCGCGGACTGGGTAAACAATGTCCGCAGTGTTTTTCCATCCTTAAACACTGGATTCTACGAGCAGCTTTCTAACGAAACAGAATTAGTCGGTGGCCCATCTTTTGATTACGTCGCCTCAGTTGATGTTGACTCGCTCAATGAAGTGAATTCTGCTTCCACCAGACAAGTGGTCGAAGAAGTTGTATTTTCATCTGAAGGAGATACCATTTATTCCATTAGTTTAAATAAAGAGGAAGGAAGTTCCAGTGCGTTAGTAGTGACCGTATTTCGAATGTCAAGCCAAGAAACCGTGTTGAAAAACGTTTTCACCTGCCCATCGCTGTCTCTTGTTCCCATGAAGGATGGTGTTCTACTATGTTTGAAATATCGAGTACCAGAGCTGTGGAATTTTGAGCTGACCGAATGTATCCGACCAATTCCCAGACTAACGGGCACTGGAAAGCCTGTTCGTTTATCAGATGAGCTGATAGCCTGCGAATGGCAGTGTCGTACATTAACGGAAGAAGAATTATCGGATTTTGGTTTTTTGTCAAAGGCAGAGAATTTCATGGAGCTACATGAAGAAGATGAACCCGTGGAGCAGGATGAGGCTCTAAATTTTGAAAAGTCCGCAGATGAAGAAGATCCTTCATTGTTAGACTATCCATCAGTGCCTAACTTTTCTGTAGACTTGAGAGATATTTCGTTTTTACCTCCTGTTATCCATCTGATGACGCATGAACTTTTTGAAATGCTTGTTGTGGACATCGTCAATGTTGCCAGTGGAGAGCGTGTTACGTCTATCAAGGCAAGGGTTTCCCGTTACGACCGTGTACTGTCTATTTCATGTAATAGACAGGACCAGCTGCTAGTCTGTACCAGTGAGGAAATAGACGATGATTTTTTTGGAATTGAGACCGAACAATTAACAGTTAGTTTAAGAAACAACAACTCACTCAAGCCTGTATGGAAAAGAAGCACGAGGCGGTTCGGCTCGTTTTCTTTCACGCCATTTTTTCTGTTCTCCCCTGAAGAAGAGTTTGTGGTGACGTGGAATTCCCTCAATTCAGGCTATGGAGTACTTATTCTTGATGCAAAAACCGGAGAAACACTCCACACCCTGCTCAGAGGCCAAGGTAACCTCGTTGACTGTAAGTTTGTTGTTAGCGGTGAGTCTCTGGTCTGCTGCAGTGAAGACAACTTCCTTCGGTGGTTCAACATCAGATCTGGTGATCTACTCAGTGTGCTAGACATTGAAGAGCGACCCCACTGTTTAGGAGCCTGTTTGGACAAGCCTCTTGTCGCCATTGGCTTATGGGGCGCCAGATTGAAATTCGTACAGGTCAAGTTGTCAGGTGTCCAGGAAGGGAAGAAAGGTGAGAATTAATGGTTTAATTCCATTGTTCTAAGTGATTTCCTTCAGCTAGCTGCATCATGCATGGCTGTTCAATAGCTAGTGTGCTGTCATTAATAGCAATAGTACACGGAAGTCCAGTAAAAAAAGGAACCTTTGACGCCATCCTTGTGCAGCATCTACATAGACACCGAAAAAACGTGTTAATTTTGAATTGAAGTCATCACCTCCGTCCGTGAGATTTTGTTTTTCCTGCTTTGTCTACTATTTAATGTTCATCTTGTGTCCCGTCTTATCTATATGTGACTTGCGCTAGTTGTAACTGTTTCCTTTCCTTCACGTAAGTATCCCAGGCAGGTACAATTTACGGCCTATTTTGCTTCATAAGAGGATTGGAAATAAAATTTTTCTCTTCATGAATTTGATTGAAATTTTGCTTTTTACCATTATGAAGTAAACCCAAATATCCAACATGTGAATACAACTAAAGCACTTCTTAGAGATCGCAAAGAAGTACCTCGGAAGACTGCTAATTTGGTTTAAACTTAGAATCCCAGGCAGCTTGCGAGAAAGGTGTAGGTCTTACCCTCCCACTTCAGTCTGTCATTTAATCCTGTTTAATTTTGTCCTCGCTTTTCAGCTGTGCTTCCGTCAATATACATGTAAGTTTTGTTACAGCACTCCTTGGAACAGAAATTAGACAGCGTAACCGGGCCCAAAAAAATATTTTTGAACGCGGGCAATCGAAGTATTCGGCAGCAATTTTCAAGAGTTTAGCAGCTTGGGTACTACTCGCAGTCACTACATGCATCTATCATTTGCAGGCTCCCGTCGCAAACAGAAGTGAAGTACACCTCGCTGCTATTCTCGATACAGTCAGTTACTGGAAGGTTTGAAAACAGATTTCAGGGCAGCATAGCCACGGAGTCTACCACAGATGATCAGTTTTGATTCAAGTTGAGTACTAGCAACTCTGAACATACAGGACATGCTGTTGTACAATTCAGATGGGCATATTTAAAGGAACTTTATAAGGGAAATAATTTAACATTAAACACTGTTTATGTCCATATCTAGGAGGTAAGCTATGTTAGGATATAGTCTAGTAGGTGTATTCAGCCCTAGAAACACGACTTCGCTATATAATGAGCACCCGAATATAACGAACAACCTTGTTTTCTCAGTCATGTCTGATTTCTGAAGACATGGACTTGATTTAGTGTTGTTGTATTTATATTAATGGTTCTCAGTCCAATTACAACGAACGCATTTGGTAGTGACAGAGTATCTTTACTGGTTTGATATGCATTGGGATCGTGAGAACTAACATATTATTGACTTGAACTGAATCAATCCAGGAAGGATTCTCATTAGACTAAGCAGCGATACAGTTTGTGCGTTGGATACCGAGAACTTCTTCTTTTTATTGACACTACCTAGGCATAGTACGCATCAATATCAGGATGGACACCACGACTAGGTGATTGTGTATTGCAGCTGAAACCGAGAATGTAAACCTCTCTGGAGTAATGTGAGCAACTTTTACTCTGAACACTGAAGTCATTTTCACTGTAAAGCATTTTAGGACGTTTGTTTACCTTTTGTAATCCACTCCAATTACAGTAAACTGCGAGCAGTCTCTCTTTTCAGTCTTTTGCTCGGGCATCCGTGGGGAAGAACGCAAAACAAAAGAGCGTGCGAGCGTGACTTCTAGCGTGACATGCGAGCGGCTAACGGCGAAGCTGCCACTAGCGCGGGCGTTGGACTTGAGGCTCGCGGCTTTGCATGTCACGCTCGCACGCTCACAACCGCTGGTTAATGTTGCGTTCTTCCTCACGGATTCTTGAGCAAAAGAGAGACTGCTCGCAGTCTATAGGTACAGTATCGCGGTATTTATTATTGCAATAGCAACGGTAACTATATAGGATATTTGTCACATCAATTCCATCCACAGTAGTTTTCTAAGTCCACTTCCAATAAGAGTGTATTCGAAAAAAACCTTGACTTACCGTGGAAGTAAATGCTGTTCTTTTCAGGTTCTCTATATCTTAACTAAGTTATCACTTCTAGCAATGCAGGTTAGAAAAAAACATTGGTTTGTATTGGCTATTTATGGATAATGTGGTTATAATAAATAGAATTTAGTTCTGTTATTCAGTTTCCAGACCTAAAGTGTTATATAATCAAAGTTCTCTGAGGGGAGACTGGGCTGTAAAGCGGACAGCTCTACTTACGATCGCCTCGACAAAACCCCGTTTAAACTCCCACACAAACCTTTTTGTGTTACATTCCTGAATGCAGCTATTCCCATAAGTGTCTGCAAATTCGTCATTTGTAACTGCCTGTCATTGAATGCCAATTAGGAGAGATTGACTATGGGTCCTTGCTTTAGAAAATTGGTTTTCAACAAGACGGAAAAAGAGGCTCGTTTTAGCCGCTATGTTTCTGCGTAACTTTGGTAATTTGACGTCACGGGTCTTCTGAACAAAAGTATATCTTTGCGAACTGAATTTGTTTAAAATATAAAATGCTACTCGGGAGGCATTTTTTTTTTCAAAAAAAGTTAATGCTAGTACATGAATTTTTGGCGACTAACACAACATGCGGTATCCACCTAACGTTTTCACACTTTTAAAGACGAATACATCGCGATACAACTTGCGCGTTCAGACAATCAACAAAAAACCATTTTGCTCTGACCCAGGACTAACGCTCGAAATGTCAACTTGCCATTCTCACTGCGGCGATCTATTTCCCTTTATAAACTTCAATGAATATGTCAGTGTTTCATTTTCTCAATGACGCAGCCCAACAGTTTCTTTTATTGGGAACTACTTTGATATTTCTTAATCAAGCGCAATCGTCCGAATTCAATCATCAATCACTTCTTTAATTTACCTTAAGCGCAGTGAGACTTCAAAAGTGCAAATGTGGTCAGACAGGATATTAACTGTACTTGCCATCCCGCAGGGCTTGCCATACCTATTCTAGATCGTTCTAACGAAAGCGGAAGATACAACAAGCACGCGGCAATTGCTTAGAGACATCCACAGGACAGGCGACAAACACAGATACCTAGTAAAGAACATTGCATATTGGAGGAGACTGAAAAGGATTTTTAAGGTAAAATTGGCGTTGCTCGTTAATTTGGTTGAACGTTCTATTTTGTCGGTCAATACCTTTGTGATTATTATGCATATTTCCTCTTAAAGCTTGTTTAGACTTAAGTAAAAACTTTTAAAAACATTTTCGGAACAATTAATGAAGTCGATTTATTTCGCGTCTATTTATGGCAGTTTGATTTTAAGAAGTGTATAAAGGGGATGATACTAATCACTGAGAAACGATGATCTAAACGAATCGACTATAACTCGTCATGTCCACGACACAAACAGTCACTGAAGAGAGATACCTCATGCATGAGCAAAATACATGTAAATGTCCACGTCTTTGATGTTATCGCGTTACATAGATAGTAAGAGGTGCATGAAACATAGTAAGAGCTCATCAAGTGACTGTGAATTTATCAAGTGAGAGAATTTATCTACCTCAGTAAAACAGCGAAAACCAGTGTTTAAACCATAAAGCTATATCATGTCAAGGCGTTTCTCAGAATGCAAACTACGCATTTCTGCATGATTTGAGCAGATGAGACTATTAATTCACCTTTATTACATCCCAATGAGCTAAGATGCTTCTCTGGAGATGTGTGAATAGTTGGAAGGAGTCGAACAAGCTATCCTGTAGGACACAAAGAGTTGTCGAATTAAATTACCAGTTTGTAAACATAATTGTAATATTTTATTTATGCACAAATGAGCTAGGATGATCAACAGTGCATGTTGATGGCTCAGTTGCATGAAACAGATTTAATTACGTACTCTTGAGTTTGTTTGGTACCTCAAAGTCGACAAAGCCCATCTTTACTTTATGATTTCGATTGCATGTAAAGACTCACATCTAAGGAGTCTGACTTTTTTTTAACAGAGTTTCAGTCATACATTCATGCAGTATTGCCCGCAGTGTATGTTCATGGCTCAGTTGCATTGAACAAATTTAATTACGTACTCCTGAGTTTGTTCCGTACGCTCTTTTTTTTATAAGAATATTGTTTTTCCAGTCGAGGGTGAATATTCTTGTTTTTCTGCCCATTTTCGGCTGAAATATTCTTGTGAAGATTATCAGATTATAGTGTATGACATTTATGTTTTGGAATGTATTTGGTGTCTGGATGGTGTTAAAGTGATTTTGGAGCCAGCCTGCAGTCATTAAAACCTGATATCAGGCGTATTCAGTACCTCCTGCAGAAATGTTATTAGCATGGAGCATACGACTAGTGCTGTTTTTGTTGCGTTTTGGAAAGTTTTGCCATTTAGAGAAAGAAAGATTATATTTTTAGGTTTTATCTTATATATTTGTAATTTTAACGAGTTGTCAAGTATGTGACAATTCAGCAATTAAGGGTCATGATTGAATGAGGACTTAGTTTCTTGGATATGTATTGCGTATTGAACAATGGCTAAACGTAACAATTCCAATTTGTCTGCAAGACTTCGCCATAGCAATGGCCAAACAGAACATTTATCAAATGCATCCCATCAACACAAGTTTTCTAAGCCAACTAACTTCCAATAAGAATTTGTAATTTTTACATGGAGAAAAAAAATATTTGACTTAACGTGGCGTTAACGGCTCGCTTTTTTAGGTTCTCCGTATCTTCACTGAGTAATCAGTTCTAGGCGATCATGTAGGTCAGAAAAATAAATAACCTTGTATTAGTTATTTGTAACAAATAAGGTGTAGTGTCGATATTCCGTCTTCAAACCTAAAAGTGCTATACAGTCAAAGCCCTCTTGACAGAACTGGGCTCAGAATGGTTCATCTTGTTACCACCGCACCAAAACAAATCCGGTTTAAACTCCCATACAACTGTTATCATTTTACATTACTGTATAGGCCTATTCCTGCAAATTTTTCATTTGTAATTGCCTGTCATCGAATGCCAAGAGAGATCAACCATGGACCCTTGGTTTGGAAAACTAGTTCTCAACAAGACTGAAAAAGAGGCTTTTTACTGTGCAGCTTTGGTAATTTGGCATCACAGGTCTCCTGAACGAAAGAAGATCTTTGCGAGCTGAGTGTTTTGCTTCGTTTATAAAATGGTACTCGATATATGTTGATCTACGGCAGCCATTTTGTTTTTATGTACCAGTCTCCTTGATTTCAAAACCGTCTGTTTGGTACTCTTCGTCCTACTTGATATGGATTTATGTCGACTAACACAAGATGACTTATCTGCCTAACGTACCATTCGACACTATTTTTAAAGACGAATAAATGGTCAGAAAACTTGTGCGTTCAGGCCACCAACAAAAGCCAAAAGCCCATTTTGCTCTGACCAAGGAGTTACGCTCGAAACGTCAGCGTAACATTCTCTCTACGGTGGTCAATTTACCTTTATCAACTTCAATGAATACTGACATCAGTGTTTCATTTTCTCACTGACGTAGCGCAATGGTTTCTTTTCTTAGAAACTACATACATACATACATACATACAAAAACTACTTTGTTATTTCGTAGTCAAGCGTAATCGCGCGAATCCAACCATCAATCACGTCTTTAATTTACCTTTAGCGCAGCGAGACATCAAAAATGCAAATGTGGTCAGTCAGGATCTTAACTGTACGTTCCATCCCGCAGGGCTTGCCATACGGCGTAATCTAGATCGTTCTAACCGACAGCGGAAGATACAACAAGCACAGAATAGCTTGGAGACATCCACAGGCCATGGGACAAACACAGATACCTAGAAAGGATGATTGCACCCTTGAGGAGACCACATAGGATTCTTAAGGTAACATTGGCGTTGCTCTCGGTAACTTGGTTGAATGTTTTATTTTGTCGGTCAATACCTTTGTGATTATCGTGCATATTTCCTCTTAAAGCTTGGTTTAGACTTAAATCGAAACGCATCTTCGAAACATTTTCTTTTCCATTTTGCCTGGCCTCAAGTTGGACGATTTCATTTGAAAAGTGGATAAAGTTGATAACGATCACTGAGAAAGGATGATCTCAAGGAATTGAATATGTTTCGTTGGCATGTCCACGACACAGACATTATCTCATACATGAGCAAAATACTTGTAAATGTCCGCGTCTTTGACGTTACCGCATTAGATAGATAGTAAGAAATGCATGAAACGCAGTAAGAGCTGATCAAGAGACTGTAAAATTATACAGAGGGAATTTATCTACCTCAGTAAAACAGCGAAAACCAGTGTTTAAACCATAAAGCTATATCATGTCAAGGCGTTTTTCAGAATGCAAACTATGCATCTCAGCATGATTTAAGCAGATGAGACTTTTAATTCACCTTCATTACACCCTAATGAGCTAAGATCTCTGGAGATGTGTGAATAGTTGGAAGGAGTCGAACAAGCTATCCTGTAGGACACAAAGAGTTGTCGAATTAAATTACCAGTTTGTGAACATAATTGTAATATTTAATTTATGGACAAATGAGCTAGGATGACCAACAGTGCATGTTGATGGCTCAGTTGCATGAAACAGATTTAATTACGTACTCTTGAGTTTGTTTGGTACCTCAAAGTCGACAAAGCCCATCTTTACTTCATGATTTCGATTGCATGTAAAGACTCCGGCACATCCAAGGAGTCTGACTTTTTTCAATAGAATTTCATTCATACATTCATGTATATTACAGTGTATGTTCATGGCTCAGTTGCATTGAACAAATGTAATTACGTACTCCTGAGTTTGTTCCGTACACTCTTTTTTTATAAGAATATTGTTTTTCCAGTCGGGGCTGAATTTCTTGTTTTTCCGCCCATTTTAGGCTGAAATATTATTGTGAATATTATTAGATTTATAATTAAATGAATGCGCGCGCTCTGATTGGTCAATCAGATATGGTTTATTGCGTCAGTAAACTCATGGAAATTTCGCGTGTCTTCTGAATTATTGTATAAAAGTAATAGACCACAAGTTTTTATGGTTTATAGGCTGATAAACCACTTGGGATGTTGGAAGAACACACGAAGAATTCGTAAATCACTCGCGTGCGGCTCGTGATTTACGAATTCTTCTCGTGTTCTTCCAACATTCCGCGTGGGCTATGAGCCCATAAACCATAAAAACTTGTGGTCTATTGCTTAAATAGTGTATGACATTTCTGTTTTCGAATGTATTTGGTGTCTGGATGGTGTTAAAGTGATTTTGGAGCCGGCCTGCAGGCATTAAAACCTGATATCACGCGCATAACTTCTTGCAGAAATGTTATTAGCATCGAGCATACGACTAGTGCTGCTTTTGTTGCGTTTTGGAAAGTTTTGCCATTTAGAGAAAGAAAGAATTTCATACGGTTTAGTTAAAAAAGTTTAATTGTTTTGTGTTTACAAAATTTCAAATACAAAATTGTATTCTTTTCACAATCTAAAGTTCGGGATTATTCTAAAAATATTCTTAAAATTCGGCAATTTCAGCCTCGATATTCTTATAAATCATAGTCTTATTAAAAGAAAGGGTGTACTTCAAAGTGGACAAAGCCCATTTATTTAACTTTTACATCATGATTTAGAAAACCTATACCAGTGAATTTAGAAACTACACGCCACGTAGGGACTGTGTTGCAGGGTATAGTCAATATCAATATTAATGTAACAAACATGATGTTGACAAACGAGCGAAAACCTTACCTCTCCATTCTTTTGAATTCATATTAAAATAAGGTTGGCTAACCAGGAGAGAATCAAATTATAAAATACTAGGAGCTTGGGAATCGGAGCCGTCGAGGGTTGGCGCCCGGCACTTGATTTCAATCGTATGTCTCTATTATCTTTCTTCTGAGTCTGACAACCTCCATTGCAGTGATACTTGTATTCTATTTGAAAATTCTGAAAATGGCGAGATTAATCACTAACAATTTGTTGCCTACTAATTTAGGTTCTGTATCATTAAAGAGGCTGCATAAACTTCATCCAGTCACCTTAAATGGCAGCTGCTGTACCGTCGCCCCTAGTCAGCAGCGCAGAGAAGACAAATGGAGCCAAGCTGAGCAGACTTCTGATAGATGGCGGAACAACGGTTCTGAGGAACGCTTTTGATAACTACCATCCTCCTGCAAATCTGGCTGCTGATCTTAACGTGCAATTTAAAACCCTGCGAAGTCTCCTGCGTCGACGAATCCTCAATAAATGCCAATGGGAAAAACTCTTCCCTTCTAGTGGAGCCAAGCCAGACTCCAACTCTTTCGACATCACTCTTCTATTCTTGCTTTTGACTAACATTTGTAGATTATCCCCTCCTCTGTCAGGTTGGCACACCAAGCCACCCCCAAGTGACACCTCCTTTGAGGCAAACCTTGCTCGCATTAAGTTTTTCCGCAATGAATTGTATGGTCATGTGTCTTCTACTGGTGTTGATACACCAAGGTTCAAGGCCCTCTGGCACGAAATTAGCGCAGTTCTTGTTGCTCTTGGGCTGGATCAGGCAGAAATAGATCGATTACAGGCAGAACGCTGCGGAGAGGACGACTATCTTGACGTGCTGTCTCAGTGGACTGATAGTGAACTAGATGTCAACTCCCAGCTAAAAGAAGTTCGTCTGAGTCTGACTGAAACGCAACAAGATGTCAAGAAAGTACTTCAGAACAAAGCAGAAGATTGCAAAATCCTTGAAGAAAGCATTTCCAAACTGGAAGAGATTAGGCAGATCGAAATCAAAACACATCAAGCTGTCAAAGATGCATGTCAGACCCAGTTAGAAGACCGCAAAACATTTCATAACACTATGTCGAGACTGAATGAAATTCAAAAGATCGAAAACGAAACACATGAAGTAATCAAAGAAACACATCACGATACCATCTCAAAACTAGAAGGAGTATCCCAGACTCAAATCAAAACTCGTCAAGCTGTCGAAGAAGTGCATGACGTTCTTCGAGCTGGTCTTCAAGAAGTCAAACAAGAGGTTGAAGACTTAAAGAGAAAAAGAGAAATGGACAGGGCAAATGAAGTACTTCGAAGCCTAAGTAAGTCCGAGTTCACAGGAGACATTGAGTATCATGCACAACGATTCCAGGAGGGAACCCGTGAATGGATCTTCAAAAGAGTTGAGGACTGGCTAGATGACCGAACATCCGCAAACCGGGTGATGGTAATTAGTGGAAATGCAGGGATGGGGAAATCTGTTATCTCTGCCGTCATTTGCAAAAGAATGCAGAACGCTGGTAGACTGTCAGGGAGCCACTTTTGTCAGCATAACAATGTGCGTTACAGGAAACCTCAGCTGATGCTTCAGTCCTTAGCCAGTCATCTGAGTTACACTGTACCAGAGTACAAAAATGCCCTCACGGAACAACTATCAAGAAATTTGGGGATGGAACTCAACAGCATGGGCGTGGAAGAGCTATTCTCGTTACTTTTCAAAGAACCGCTTAGCACCATAGCTGACCCTGGAAGAAATACCCTAATGGTAATAGATGGACTGGACGAGAGTGAGTATCAAGGGCGCAATGAACTGCTGGATGTGATTGCAAATCAGTTCCCCAGGCTTCCACAATGGATTCGTTTTTTTGTTACCACCCGATCAGAAATTAACATTGCAGACAGCCTGAAGCATTTACAACCCATACATCTTCATGAAAATCAGGAAGAGAACTTGAGAGACATTCGGCTATTCTTTGAAATGCGGTTGAGTCCTAAGATTGCGGAAGAGCAAAAAGATGTTCTCTTCACGAAACTGGTTGAGAAGTCTGAAGGTGTTTTTCTTTATGCGTATTTCCTGATAGACCACATTCAAGAGAATGTTTCCCTTCTCACCCTTGAGCTGTTGGAGAGCAGCTTGCCGCTGGGTATTTCTTCCGTTTACCTTTCCCATTTCAAACGGTTAGAGAATGAACTTCGCAAAGAGCTGAAGATGGACGAAGACCAAGTGTTGAGTTTTTTGTGCGCCTTTACCGCTTCAAGAGAACCAATGCCAGTAGCGTTTGTTTCAAGACTATTAAGCCCTGGTGGAAAGTCGTTGTCCGCTCAACGAAGAATAAACAAAGCAGTAGCCTCCATCTCTTCGCTTTTGCCAGTTCGCGATGACTGTCTTCACTTTTTCCACAAATCAATCAAAGACTGGTTGACGAACACCTCGTGCTATGGGCGACATGATTTCACCGTGGACGAGAAGGAAGGTCATCGGATTCTTTTTGACCTTTGCAGGAATGAGCTTGACAATATCAAGCAAAAGGGTGTACATAATTCCCCCTTCAGTGACACGGCAAGGTACGCCTTGCAACATGGTGTCCAGCACATGATTGAGCTGATCAAATCGGGTGAAAGTCCAAGACCTTGTGATATAGAAGAGCTGATTAATACGTATGTAACCGATTTGGAGCTCATTTATGCCAAACTTTGTGTGAACAGCACTGCCTCCTCCGAAGATATTTTCAGTGTTCAAAAGCACATTAAGCCAACCTTGCTCGGTGAGCGAAGTCAGTCTCTCTCGATCTCTTTGCTAAAAGTGCTTAGAAAACACTCTTATCTGTTAAGAGAACATCCGCAACATTGGTTTCAAAGTGTGGTCAATGAAGGACCTCCTGACCTATCATCTGAAGCCGCCACCATCCTCGAAAACAGGTTTCCTACTGTCCCGTACATGAAATACTTAGACAAGCAAGAAGAAAATGGAGCCGTTCAAGCCCGATTTTACTGTTCAGACACGGTCGCGTGTTTTGATGTTTCACCTCAAATGGACTACATGGTGTGCGAATGCCGCGATGGAACAATTCACCTGTGGTCTCTTGCGACTGGTAACTTGGAATGGAGTCGACCTTCGTTACTTGACAGAGAGTTTCAATATGTGCATCCTAAATTTGATGTAGTTCCTGATGGAGGCGCGTATCGTGGAATAAAGTCTAGAATTCTGACATTTTACCGTTCTGTGGTTTTTCATCCAAGTGGTATGTCTGTTCTACCGGGTACCCTCAGAAGTTCTTATACTCTCGAAGGAGCCTGCAATTCCCTTTATCCTGACAGTAACTGCAAATTTTCACATTGTGCTTTTCCTACAGACAAAAAAACCATTTTGACAGACCGTGTTGATGATCCAAAGGAAGTTGTTTTGTGGAGTATGGAAACTGGCCAAGAGCTAAGGCGCATAGCTTGGAGTGACGTTATTACATCTTTTGCTATTTCCCAAGATGGTTTACAAATTGCCTTTGCTGACGTGACTGGTTCCATCTACCTTGATGTGGCTGAAGGACAAAGACAACATTTGTTGAAGTGCGCCGTGGCATGTGGTATGATGCACTTCACACAAGACAACAAGTCCCTTGTCTGTGGTTACCTCCCTTATAGGATAGAAGACGGCATCGGATATGGACAGTATGGATGGGTGTCTTACCGTAAACCGCTCTTTATTCTTCGTCAACTCAAAACTACCTTTCCACCTACACGTAAAGTAAACTTCGTCTTGTGGCCCCTTGAACCAAAGACCCATGTCAGTGAATATGTTTTCGATGACGGTCTACTCTCGGGCTATGTGAAAAATGTACACAGTGTTTTTGCATCGTTAGTAACAGGATTCTACAAATGGCTTGATAATGGAACAGCATTGGTTGGTAGTCCATCGTTTAAGTACGTCGCAGCAATTCATGTTGACTCGCCAAGTGAAGTAAATTGGGCTTTCACCAGACAAGTGGTCGAAAAAGTTGTATTTTCTTCTAAAGGAAATGTCATTTATTCCATTACCTCAAAAGATGAAGGTAGTGCCAGTGCGGTTCTAGTGACCGTATTCCGAATGTCAAGCCAAGAAATCTTGGTGGAAAAGTCTTTCACTTGCCCATCACTGTCGCTTGTCCCCGTGAAGGAAGGTGTTGTACTATGTTTGAAGCATGAAGTACCAGAGCTTTGGAATTTTGAGCTAACCGAGTGCATCCGACAAATTCCCAAACTAAAGGGAACTGAAAAGCTTATTCGTTTATCAGATGAACTGATAGCCTGTGAATGGTACTGTCGTACATTAACGCCTGAGGAATTATCGGATTTTGGTTATCCATCAGAGACAGAGGATTCCCTGGAACTACGAGCGGAAGATGACTCAATGGAAGAAAACGAAGCTCTACATCTTGATAACTTCACAGATGAAGAATTTTCAGACGATTCATCAGACTCTTCTGCAGAATTCAGTGATTTTGGAATTAAAAGATGTCATCGTTTATTCCTTGCGCTTTTTCTCGACATCATCAATATTACTAGTGGAGAGTGTGTTTCATCTATCAAGGCAAGGGTTTGCCCCAACGACGACGCATTTGTTTCATGCAATAGTCAGAACCAGCTGCTAGTGTGCAACTGCGAGGAAATAGACGATGACTTTTTTGAGGGGGAACAGTTAACTCTTAGTTTAAGGAACAACAACTCCTTTTCATGTGTATGGAAAAGAAAAGACGCGCGGTACGACACCCGTTCTTTTACGCCATATTTCATGTTCTCCCCTGATGAAGAATTTGTAGTAACGTGGGCTTCCTTCAGTTCAGGCCATGGAGTGCACATTCTTGATGCAAAAACTGGAGAAACACAACGCACCTTACTCAAAGACCAAGATGACATTGTTGATTGTAAGTTCGTTGTTAATGGCGAGTCTCTGGTTTGCTGCAGTAAGGACAACTTCCTTCGATTGTTTAACATTAGGTCTGGTGATCAACTCAGCGTACTAGACATTGAGGAGCAACCCTGCTGTTTGGGAGCATGTTTGAGCGAGCCTCTTGTCGCCATTGGCTTATGGGGCGCCAAACTGAAATTCGTTCATGTCAAGTTGCCGGATGTCCAGGACGCTGAAGGAAAGAAAGGTGAGAAATCATGGCTTCATGATACTGTTCTGAGTGATTTCTTTCGGTTAGTTTCATCATGTATGGCTGTTAAATAGATGGTTAGCCTGCGTCGCAGACAGTCTAAACCATCGGTATAGTCCGTCTGGGCAAAGGTTCCTAGAAGACTGTTCCGATATCCCGCAGTTTTGCAGGGATATGTGTATCCATTTCTGATTAGCTAGTTGCCTACGCGTGGATAAATTCTTGCAAAATCGATTGCACAACTCGCGCAATGCCAAAAATGAATTTGTGTTCAGGTTTCAGAAGTAGGCAGTAGGTACATTTGTAGTGTGTTAACACATCAAAACTACCTTGAGATGGAAGTAAAGGTGTCTGCCGTTACAGAAAACAGTTGGCAAAAAGTGTTCAAAACCGTGAAAGAACAGTTTGAAACCGATAATCTTCTACCTGAACAGAAAAACACGCTTCGCGAATTTCTTGGAGGTCAAAATATCTTTGTAAATTTGGCGACAGGCTATACCGTACATCTTTGATTTTCTAGTGCCTTCGGATCGCTGCGGATTCTCTGTTTGAGAAGCCTCGTAGCTTCAATGTTCTCATTGTTATATCACCATTACGATTGCTTATGGAAGACCAGATTCGACTTCCTAAATATAACGACGTGGGAGTGCCAGCGATTGCTTTGCGGTGTGAAAATTAATGGGGTTGACGGGTCTACAAAACTTCTAAGATTCGTGGCATTTGTGCATTTGCCGTTCTCTTTTAATTTTCGTTCTCCCGACCTCTCTTTGCTTCATACATGTTTCCGAAGGGCACATCATACTCTGTTATTGGGATTAATGTTCTGTACTGATAGAGCCGTTTGATTTTGCTTTAGCAAATTTTATAGAGGTCATAGGTCTTCATGATTACTGCTCTTATCTACATGTTGCTTCGCAGAGTTTGACCATTCTGTAATTTGCATTGAGCTTATGCTATGTTTAGGTTCATTTCTATTCAAGACAAGTTTGAAGGTCTTGAAGTATTGGTTTTCGAGGGGAAAAGGTTTCAAGAACTATTTTGCTTAATTCATGTATTTGACTGAAATTACCAACTATTTTATATCAATTGTAAGGCTAACATTATCAAGTAAACCCAAAACCCCAACATATACATGCATGACTAAAGAACTTCCTAATGATTGTCAAGAACACCTCGGAAGACTGCTAGTTTGGTTTAAACTTAGAATCCAGACGATCCCTGCTGAAAACTCTCTGAAGGCAGGTGACAAGAAAAACGTAGGTCTTACCTTCTGATTTCAGTCTGTTCTTTAATCCGGATAAATTTTGTCCTGGTGTTTCAGCTCTACTCCCGTCATTATATCAAAGTTTATTTTTACCGCTTTCTTTCGAAAAGAAATTCGCTAACGTGTCTAGAAGAACCTCAGTCCCGAATATGTATGTATTATTATGGGCAGTCAAAGCCTTGGTCTGCAATTTTCAAACGTTTAGCTGCAACTTGGGTTCTACTCGCAGTCACTACATGTACATGTTTCTGTCTTTTGCAGGTTCCCTTACCAAACAGAAGTGAACTGGATCTGATGCATCCTGTACTTGTTACAGTCAGTTGCTGGAACGAGATTACAAAGCAGCAGAGTGCAGAACATGTTCCTGTACATTTTAGATGGAATTTTTCAAGGAACTTTATAAAATAATTAACTACTTCATATGATGTTTTTGTTTGGAATATCTAAGGAGCAAAGCTATGTTAGGACGGTGTAGTACGGTCCAATGGGCCATAGTCTTAAGAACTTACATATACCAAAACAACTTGTTGCCTAAGTCATATCTGATACCCGAAGACGTGGAAATGAATTTTCTATTTTTGTACAAGTCTAATGATTTTCAGCTCAAT